>NW_010291891.1:0-8415 GCF_000700745.2 Antrostomus carolinensis | reverse complement strand
CCCCTTGAGAAGTGTTTGAAAGATGATGTTGCCATCACCCAATTCCTACGTGCCCCCCCCGCCCCCCACCACGACATCCCACTTACGTCCTCAAGGGCACCCTTGTGCGAGCAAATGTCATTCACGTAACCCAGTGAGACAGGATTGGCCACTGCAGCAATTATTTTCATTTCCCTCACCTCCTTTTCCCCCTCTCATATTACCTGGTCTCTTGTCAGAGCACCAACTTGTTATTCCCTTTACACTGGGCTCGCTGCAGGCAGCAGGACGTCTCTACCTTCAGCTTCAAGGTCAGTTTAACTACCTATATTGCTTTTCTAGTGTCAAATGGTAGCATTTCAAATACGAGGGTTATTAAAAATGAATTCAAAGCACCACAGGATGTGGTGCAATTTCGTTACAATTTATTGATTCGCATAACTACTTGGTGCAGGAAAAAAAAAGTGTCAGCCCACTGTGCAGCCACGTCAAATGCTGGCCCTTAAGTAGCAGTTTAAGTAAGGGAAAAATAAGTCCCTTTGCAGGTGTGTAACAAGTTCAGAGAAAACATTTCTAATTCAGTAATTTTTTTTTTGTGATTTTGATTGTAGCTCTCTGCACTGTGGAGATGAGGGTTTTATGCTGTAAAATAATGTTGTATTGATTCAGAAGGGCTTGGCTGGGCTTCAGTAGGAGAATTTAGGCTTCTTGGTCTCACCAGGTCAGGTCTGACCGGCCAGACCTTCAGCTGATAAAAATCAAAAATCATGTTGTTACTAAGAGGTAGTTGTCTGATCTATGAAGAGTCACAGACTTTTCCATGTCTTCTCTATTCGTATGCACCTATTAATAGATTTATAATTTGGATTTTTTTTGTTACCAAATTATTCTATTTTTATACCCATTCACTGACCTCTGGCATTACAAAGAGAAAGAAACTGAAATTTAGTTGATTTTTATAGAGATATTCCATGCTGTGATTAAGGCACAGTTAGAACTATTTCTGCACTCTGGAGACTATATCTTAAACCCAGACCAGTTAAAAAGGTTTAAGTCTTGGTCAGGGTGAGCTATAGGAACCTGAAAAACCCCACCAATATTGTTTTATGAGATTTAATGTTTTAATTTTTATCTTATCCTCTGAATCTGTAGAGTGATACCACAAACCAAGAGCAATGTAAACTGTTTTTTTGGGCATCTAAAAATGGTCTCTCCTGCACGTAGTCACTTGTGACATTTATTGCAGGTGTTTCTAAGGTGCCAGTAACTTCCATAGACGGTCAGAGAAAACTTTCCACTGGCATCTGTAGGCTTTAGCTCATACTAAGGATAACTCAAAGGACTTACTTCTCAAATATAAAAGACCAGCCTCCTTCTCCCTCCACCACGTGAAAGTTCAGCTCATTGCAGTGATACCATTAGCTAAACAGCTTAAGGGTTTAAGATGTCCGTATACATTATCTGTGATTAGGAGCCTGTGTGAACTTTAGCTACGACTCTGCCATTCCTCTAAAATGTCGCTCAGGATCACATGGTGTGGCAATTAACACCACCCGTGACACGGTTCAAATATTTAATCTACTTCTATTTCTAGAAATGTCACTGTAACCCTTGTACCTTCCTTCCCTCCTTGGCTAAAACATGTGCTGCCTAGTGTGAAATATAGGATAACAAACACCTGTGTTCACATACATTAAGAGAAAAATGGAGCTGACAACTTCCTCTTTAGAAGTTCCAGACAGACAAGAATTAATAGCAAAAGAATTATTTTTTTAAAATACTAAAAGTAGTAGTAAAGTTTGAAAATTCCTTAAACTAAGAATCAAATGTCCTGGAGACCCTCTGCAGCCTCGGGCCAGAGCAGCAAGGGAAGATTTGCTATGTCAGAGTTTTCTTTAAGTGTTGATTTGAAAGAAGAATCCTTATTTAGAGTTGGCAAGGGACCTCTTGTACAAAAGTCATATTTCTTCTGGAGAGTACCTTCACTTTAACAGAGGCTTTAATCTAGGTTTGTCGTGAATAAGAAGGAAAACTGACTTAAGGCTCTGAAATAGGCATTCTCCAATTTTTTCATCCTGGGATTCAAACTGTGGTGACAAACAACCCCTCCACCTTAAATGATATCTGCAATCCTTTAGCCTGTTTCTCAACCAGCACCAGATTTTCAGTAGTGACTTCTGCTAAATCTGGCTGCCGGCTTTTTTCCCCACCTTCTGCGCATGGCAGGTGATACATATATTAAAATACAGTTTTAAAATCAAAATACACTTCTGGCAGGCTATTAATGTCCTGAAGGCTGGTTACAGGTAGCTGAGCATGTCTTGGGGAAGAGAAGAGAGATAAAGGTTGTGACCTCTAAGATTATGACCTTTCAAACAGGTTTTGCTGATTCATTGCCCATAAGTCATCACGGCGTATGGGAATACTGCTTTGGAAAAGGCAACACCAATTTAACTTGGAGTTTGTTTACCCTTTATGGTGCTGATGTGGAAGAGAATGGGGATGACGAAACTTTGTTTACACAAAAGCATGTGTAATCCTGGAGGCATACAAAAGACATCTTAATTAGTTATCATGAGGCAAAGCCAGCATCCAAAGAATGAGCAGAATGACGTAAGGGCAAAATGTGCAAGGCAACTTATCCAAGCATTTTGTAAAGCTGTTGGACGCCCATACTGGGAGACTTCAAAGTGTCTTGCAGCACATTTGACTAATAAGAAAAAACCCCAAACCTTCCCTGCCACTTTACCTGTAGAAAATCCACCTGATGCTGGATGCCAACTGAGCTATGTATATCTTACCCTCCACCTTCATCAGTTAAAGGATGCCCAGTTGTGGGCACTGCTGAAGACCATCTGCAAAGGAGACGAAGACGTGTGTTATAAGTGCTGGGTAGAGCAGAACAGCCCTGATTGTGGCAAGGAAAAGCAGGAGATAAAATAGGACCATTGCATGAGAGCCAGCAACCTTGGCACTCAGGTTAGAGAGATGGTGAGCCAAACCCAACAGCAGTGCCACGTTCAGCAGAAGTAGGTGCACCCTCCCAGTCACAGCACGGGCTGGCACTGCAGTGCTCAGGAGGTCCTTTTTTTATATATTTCTGTCATCTGCTAAGGGATTTGAGAGGCTCATGTTCTTCTCTCCCTAATGTTCTCTACCTGCTTTTCTTTCCATCAGGCTGCAACGAGGTCAGTGCTGTCCTAGTCTGTGGACTTGAGCTAGCACTCCAATTTATATTTCCCCACTAAAAATGCCAGTTATCATTTATTTGCTTTGGACTGCTGTGTCTCCTGATGTGTCAGCTTCTGCTGATCTGCATACAGAACATACATGGTGCTCCAGCTTTGTCATAGACTTACACTGAAACAGCTCAGTTTAGCTCGTATCTCTAAATATTTCTTACATAATGTGCTGAAATCCCTATGTCATCAAATTAGTAATGAAGAAACTGTCTCACTCTTAATTACATTTTAGAAAAGCAGTCTTAGTACTAGCAGAATATTATCTGAGTGACATATGCTTGGGGTCTTATGCCAAGAATCCCAAGAATATTGTCAAAACCTATAAAATACAATGATTAAGGTTTATACCTCAAAAAAAGTGTTGTGTCCAATACCGTAGAAATGAGACCTCATTTGGACAACTGAAGAAGAGATGTTCACAAGACTAAAAATCAGTGCAGGCTTAGATGCAGATGTTAATTCTGTCTTATGCGTTACTAAAATAAAGTCCAAATTCACATATAGCTTGTGGTGCATTGAAAGAACTTAAAACTTCTGCAAGGTTGATGCAATAATAAACCACTTAGCAGAGAAAAAAAAAAAAAAGTAGAAAACCATAAACAATAATTGGGAACCATTTAAGAATATTTTATCAGTGCACTCAGAATCCTGCAACAGAGGACAAAACGTCTCTGCTTATTAGGAAGCATTCCAGTTTAAATGGAAAGTAACAGTAAAAAAACTGATGGGATTGATAGAGATTTCAGTTAACCAGGCTCCTGCTATTACAGACCACTCCATCACATCATCTTACTTGGAAGTGTGTCTATGCCTGTATCAGATGTAGTTCCCTGACAGCTCTGATCAGGAAGGTCTCCAAGCCATGCTGAGGACTGCAGTCATCACTCCCTACCTACAGTTCAGGGAACGGTGTGAATCCCAAAAGAGGCCAGGTTTGGCAGGCAATGACCACAGCGTGCCCTTCTAGTGACCCACTGCGGTCCCAACGGACTGGTACAATCTCTGAATGGACAAGCTAATTAGCAGAGAGATGCTCTGCTGCTTCATTGCTGGGGACCCGCCGGGATGAAAGGACTGTTCTGATATCAGGAGGATGTTGAGGATGAAACAAAACGGAAAGAGTTCACAATAGAGCTAAAGAGTGGTTAAAACATTTGAAAATATGATAAAAACTGATGGAGAGACATAAAAAAAGAGCTAGATATTAAGTAGCTACCTGTGGAACAAATAATGAGCAGAAATTTCTGCAACAAACTGGTGAAAATAATAACAAAAGCCAGTGATTCAGTCTGAAGACACATGAATGCAGGACAAAAGATAAGAGTTTGGTTTGGTTTGGTTTTTTGTTTGGTTGGGGTTTTTTTGTTTGTTGGTTTGGTTTGAGGTTTGTTGTTTGGTTTTTTGTTTTTTTTTAAACTCAGGTTGATTAATCCTTGGAACTCCTTTAACTTCTCCAGACCATATTCTCTCTCTAGATAGTTTTGAATGCAAGACAGATGTTTTCCTTCCAGCATAACTGATCAGCACAGGCAAACACTCAATTCCTTTTCAAGGGTTAAAACTGAGAAGCACAACAGTTCTTCTGATCTTGAAAAATTACTCTTTCCCCTTCCTAGCTGTGCTATGGTAGCACTATAGACACCTACCAGAAAATGAATTTTCTGTCATCATGAGCACAAGGGAAGAGACCCTTGGGAAACTTGTACAAGAGAAAAGTGTGCACTTTGATTTTTTTAGGCTGTGAGGTGGTTAAATTTCGCTGATGGAAGTTAAATCCTTTCAGTGGAGGCCTAAGGATAGTCTGCAGTGAAACCTGAATCACAGCATGGTATTTCTGGCAAGGTGTTCTTAGAAAAAACGTTACACCTTTGGCAACACCTTTGGCTGGGATAATTACCTTTCTCTAAATCCACAGAGGTGATGATGGTGCAAACCTATTGTTACAGCAGGTCGACATTTCCTGTGGGGAAAAAAACAGCTGAATCTGTTAATGATTTGAGATCAGATTTGACAAATAGCTTTGATAAGTTTTTTTTTGTTTGTTTTTGTTTTGTTTTTTTTTTTAGTTTGAGACCATTCCAATAAGACTCTTTGAAAATAGATCTTTTTGAGATGTTTGTTTGGAAGCAATGCACTACATAGAAATCATGTTAGTTTTTAGAGGGGAAAAAAATAAAAAGGAAAACAAAACAGTCTTGTTTCCCACCAAACAAAGTGTCTTGTTCATTATGTACCCTCATTATGTAAAAAAATTATTTGCTGAACTTGTACACCAGGCTTTTGTGCAAGTCTATTTGTGCTATTTTGATTGTATGTGGACTACCTGTGCAAGGCTTAAGATGGGCTCAGTTTGTGCTGCAGTATTATATGCATTTATATTCAGAACTATAGCCCACTCTTGTGGCAAGAGGTGTTTATTGAATTAAGATTTACACCATTCTGATAAAAAAGGATTACAGTCACCTTTCCACAGCAGTCCAGATGATGTTTTTCTTCTCATTAAAAATGCTAACTTTCATATTCCCCTACACCCTTTGCATTTGACAGTCACAAATGATGGTCCCTGCGATGGCAATGCCACGCTGCAGTCAGAAGGTCCTACCTAAGGAGCAGAAGATCAGGCCAGCTGTCGTCTCCCAGTTCCTGCAGGCAGCAGCCACGTGATTGATGCTTTCTCAGCAGAGTCACCTTTTCTGCAGGAGTGACTGGGTTTAAAAAGCTGAGGCACTTACTGGTAAAGACAGAAACTGAACTTCTGCTTACAGAACTGCAAAATTTGGGGAAGAAAAAGTTAGGATGAGGAGTGCTGGGCTTCGTTTGTAACAAGAGATGTGTAGTTAGACATTAGTTTTTTAAGAAGAAAGAAAAAAAGCCTATCTTACTCCGATTTATTTTATTTATTTATTTATTTTTTAGGTAGTTAACCTACGCAGGCTGTGGCATCTCCAGTGTTGGAGGCTTTAAGAGCTGTTAGAGAAACATCTGTCAGGTAAAGTAAGCCTCCCTCCAGGTAAAGGAAACCTTTTCTGTGATCCAACAAAGCAAGAATTTCCTGGGGGACAAGGCATGCAACTGCAATGAAAAATAACATTGCCAACAAGAAAAATACTTGTGTTCTGGTACTTTATTAAAACCCAAAAAGGAAAACAGTTTCATGAGCATAAAATCTGACTAGATGTCCAAAAGTCAGTCATTCTGCCCCAAAGGTACAGGGCCATTTGATGTATCAGAGGCTGAAAGGGTGAGAAAACCGCTGACTCTGCCTGAAGAAGGGAGGAGGGGACAATGAAACTGCCCATGTCAGCATTGCACACCTGAAGACAGGCATAGATTAGAGTGAGGAGGGGGCACTCACACTCATTCAGCTCCAGTGCAGGTAAGTCCGCACTGGGGAGGAGCAAAAAGGACCAGTAAGGGCTCTTCTTTAGGGCTCTTTTGGGGCTTTTCAAAGCTGACACAAACAGTAGTCATTGCCTTCCCAGAGGTAGACACAGCTATGGTTGGTTGCCACTTGGCTGAAGAGCCACCAAGATGAGTGGAGCATAAAGGAGTGGAGCATCTCCCTGATGAGGAAAGGCTGAGGGAACTGTGTCTCTTTAGCTTGGAGAAGAGGAGACTGAGGGGTGACCTTATTAATGCTTATAAATATATAAAGGTTGAGTGTCACGAGGATGGAACCAGACTCTTCTCGGTGACAACCAATGACAGGACGAGGGGCAATGGGTGTGAGCTGGAACACAGGAGGTTCCGCTTAAACTTGAGAAGAAACTTCCTTACAGTGAGGGTGACAGAGCCCTGGGACAGGCTGCCCAGGGAGGGTGTGGAGTCTCCTTCTCTGGAGACATTCAAGCCCCGCCTGGACGCCTTCCTGTGTGATCTCATTGAGGTTCCTGCTCTGGCAGGGGGATTGGACTGGATGATCTTTCGAGGTCCCTTCCAATCCCTCACATTCTGTGATTCTGTGAAAACCATCACCAGGAAGAGTGTGATGACTCAGATGGAGGTCCCACACAAACGTGCAGCTGTCCAGGTCTCCAGCTGCATGGAGTGCCTGGGCTTGTCACTGGAGAGCAGCAGAGACAACACCTGGGTGTGCTGTGACCGGGTGAAGGATCTGCTCAGCATGGTGGCAGAGATGGCAGAAGAAGTGGAAAGGTTAAGGAATATCAGGGAGTGTGAGAGGGAGATCGACTGGTGGAGCCACATCCTACCATCCCTGAGACAAAGGCAGCAGATGGAGACTCCATAAGAAGCAGAGGATCTCCTTCCCCCTTACCACCAGGCAGAAAGAGGGGACCTAAGAGACCGAGGGGAATGGAAACAGGTCCCTTTGCGGCCGGCAAATCCCCTCCAGGCCTCCCTCACCTACCCAACTGCCCTCACACAACAGGTCTGGGGCTCTGGAAACTGAGGGACCAGCAAATGAAGATGAAAATATAGATGAAGGCCCATTTAGGGGTTGCCCAAAGTGAGGCAGCCTGCTCCATGCACTCTGACTGCCTCTGGTAAGAGAATAAGGAGGGTGATTGTCACAGGGGATTCCCTTTTGAGGGGAACAGAGGGGTCAATATGCCCTGGACCCAACCCACAGGGAAGGCTGCAGCCTCCCCGGGACCCAGGTAAGGGACGTCACTAAGAAACTCCCTGGTCTGGTAGAGCCCTCTGGTTATTGTCCACTCTGGGTCATGCAGGTTGGAACTCAGGAGGTAGCAGAGAGAAGTCCAAAAGCAATCAAAAGGGACTTCAGGGCACTGGTGAGATTGGTTGAAGGATGGGGAGCACAGGTAGTGTTTTCCTGTCACAGAAACGTGGCGGGATGACTCTCATGACTGGAGTGCTGCAATGGATGGCTATAAGCTCTTCAGGAGGAATAGGCAAGGAAGGAGGTGTGGTGGGGTGGCTCTCTATGTTATGGAGCGTTTTGATTGTATAGAGTTTGAAGATTGTGATGATGAGGTCAAGTGCTTATGGGTAAGAATGAAGGGGAAGACTAACAAAGCAGATATCCTGTTGTGAGTCTGTTATAGACCACCCAACCAGGATGTAGAGGAAGATGAAGCATTCTATAAGCAGCTGGCAAAAGTCTCACAATCACTAGCCCTTGTTCTCGTGGGGGACTTCAACTTACCAGAAGTCTGCTGAAAATACAAGGCAGCAGAGGGAAAACAGTCTAGGAGGCTCCTGGAGTGTGTGG
>NW_010291890.1:0-10912 GCF_000700745.2 Antrostomus carolinensis | reverse complement strand
GGTAAGCTGGAATGCAAGGGGTTTATTACCTGCCAAATTACCCTACCACCCCCTTCACGCAACACAGCTGTACATGTGTTGCATGCATCTCCTTATGTAGTGCACCAATGAGTGGACTGCACTGCATAAAGTGTAGCAAATGCAAACACCCTTTTTTCTAAGACTTCAGCTTTGTTAATTTTCAAATACAGCTCTGATGGAACCATCAGGAGATGCTAAAAGCTAAGAAAATTGAAGCATCCCCAATCTCTAGCCATATTTCTTTATTAGTGTAAAATTTTTGAAGTGATGTGAATAATAAAGCCTTGAAGAGTTTCTGTATGTTAAGAACATAATTCCAGTTTAGGTACTATGCCCAAGTTAGCTTTAGATCTAGCTGGCTTAGGTATGGCAATAATAAAGTTGCCTCGGCATGTGTTTGCTAAGCGGGCAATCTTCAATCTACTGAAATTGATAGTGTTCATTCCTGATCCAACTGGTTACTAAGAACATCATTACTAGCCAAGTAAGTTTTCATGGAAGACTGTTACCTCCACAGGTTCATGCATTGCGTTTTAAATATTGTGATCAGGATTCAGATCAAGATTCTCCAATCGAGGCAGAAGAACTGGCTTGCTGTATTCCCACTAGAACCTATGAGGAGAAGAGTTTTTTCTATTGGAACATTTTTCACTTCAGTATTTCTGTAAGACTTTGTAAGATTAAAGACATTTTAAAATAGGAAAAATTACACTTAATCACTTAAAGTGGTCTTGCTGCAAACAAAAACACAGCCCTAAATATTTATTGAGCCATGGGTGTGGGCAGTCATTTTTTTCTCTCTTAATTTGTTAGACCATTGTGGATATGGTATGATCACCAGTTTGCTAACAGATGGACATCCTTTTAAAGCCAAGATGACACATATTTTTGCCATTTCAGTTTGGATGGAAACCAGATTTTTACCTTATGTTGTGCTTTTTATTTCTTATGTCACAAGACAAAATCACTTCCAAAATGTGCTTTTAAAAATAAGGAACATTTCTTTAATTCATATACACTTCTTTACCATACCAATACTTGCCTTCTATATTCCCCTACTAGAAGATCTGTATCTGACCCCAGGGCCTTATCTCATTCTCCGTCCTCTACCTAAATCAGTGGAATGCTCTTCAGTTGATCAAAGTCCAGGTACAACAGATTTAGGAGATGTCATGGCAGATGCCAGGCCTAGGGTTATTTTGTCAGTTTATTGTCTTCATTCAAGTATTTCACCATTTGTTGGTTTTGTCATCTCTCATGCTTTGCCTGGTGACTCCCCTTATTCCTATTGTGTGTGGAGGGCCCTGCTGCCTATATTTGATTCATAGCTCCTGAAGCAAAATCTGAGCCAACATCCAGCACCATTTTTATTCAGTACTGCAAATGTAAATTTAAAATTTCAGTAATATACAGTGTGCACTAGACATCGGTGGCAGTATGTATATTGAAGGATATTTTCACTGGTTTCTTAGTCATAGAATTGCACTTCTGAATACTATACAATACACTACCCAGCATATTATAAAATAAAGAATATTATGGCTTTATATGCAACTTCATTTATTTCAAAGGCTGGTGCTAAATACTCCTTATTACATAACGTTTCTCTGAAAATTTCAAACAGAAGAATATCAGCAGAGGCATAGGTAACTGAAAAAGAATGGGTTTAGACCTTATCTTCATTTTCTTTTGTCCAAAAAGCAAAATCTACACTTTTTATTAAAAAAGAATAAATTGATTGAAAAAAGAAAGCAATCTGGTTAACGAAACAAAGGTATGGTTCATTTTGTAATCCTTATGAAGGGAAAAAAAAGTCAGGAAAACAAAAAGCAGCTTGATGTAATTAAATTGAGAGAATTAGGTGAGATCTTGGAGGCAAATCTTATATAAAAATGTGAGGAAAAGCTCTTAACTTCTCAGAAGTATGGTATTAGTTGCAGAAAAGGAAATAAGAAGAGTAGGAAGAAATTGATGACAAAATCATGAACTTGTTACTGAAATCAAAGGATAAAAAGTGAAAAGTATAAACCAAGACAAATTATTGATATGTATAAGGAGATTATAAAAGAAGGTAAAACATGTATAGGACAACTAGCAGGAAACATCAAGAAAAAAGGAAATAGTTATGTAACTTTATTATCAGCTAAAGGAATTTTTGAGAAAAATCTGTTCCTCTTCATTGATGGCTGATGATGCTGAAAAATAGCAGTGTTTAAAGGTTACTTTTTATATTGGTTTCCACAAAAAGAAATGAAAAGCTCAGTTGTGAGAAGCTGCTTAGTACAATTATTACCACAAAGAGTACAAGAACACAGTACAGCATGGATAGATGAAGTAGATGTTTCCTTATCAACTCCTTGACAAGCTTCATCATAAGCTTGTTACAAAAATAATGGTTCTCACTGGTTATTTTGTGAAGGATACCTGACAAAAACTGAACAGATGTAGCATGTTATCTTTTGAAAAGGAAAGTCAAGGAACCATAGATCAGCCAGCTAAAATTCAGTTTCTAGAAAAAAACTTTGTAACAAATAACAAAGCAAGCTTTTGTAAGCACTAGGAAGATAAGAAAATGAATAATAACCTACCTTTTTCAAAAATTAATGGAACTAACCTAGTTTAGTTTCCTTTTGTAGCAGAATAGCAGAGCTTGTGGACTTTTACTCTTAAGATTGTCTCCTAGGATTGAATAGGGATTTTATGCAACAAGACAAGTTGAAAATTTGGGCTATTCACACTAGTTATGACTGCCAACCTGCCCGACTTCCCAGCCATTGAAAATTTCTGTCTTCATGACAGTGCCACTTTCATGCTGTCTCATTGATGTCAGTTCCCTTCCAAGGTTACAGAAAATGGAGTGTTAAAACCAAATTTTGGTTTTAGCAGACATTCTAGCCAACCACCAGATGAGGACTGTAAGTCATAGAACTTTTCAAAAACTTGTAAAGAAAATTGCAAGAGAATATAAAATAGTTTTAAATCCTTTCCTCCATTGTAAAGCACAATGGAGGCATTCTGTCGGGTTTTTAAAATGCTTACTATTATAAGAAATTTAAATGAATAATGGGTACAAAGAGACTTAGATTATTTCTGTTTTCTCCACTTGAGCACAGTTTAATTGGGTAACTGAAGGGGAACAGGAAAGGGCACCTGGCTCTGAGGGATGGGGCATGGGAGTTGATTCAGTGGATAACAGAGTCAGCAGAGCAGGGTTCTGCCAGCTGGGACCCTGACCTGTGCAAGGAAGGCCAGCAGAGCAGACCCAGGGACCATGACCGCATTCGACCAAGAGCCTAGATCAGCAGGCAGGTTCATGGTGATGAGGCAGGTCAAGCACCTGAGTCCTCAGTACAAGAAAGACCTGTTGGAGCAGGTACAAAAGAGGGCCACAAAAATGATCAGAGGAATGGAACACCTCTCTTATGAAGAAAGGCTGAGAGAATTGGGAATGTTCAGCCTGGAGAAGAGAAGGCTCTGGGGAGACCTTATTGCAGTCTTTCAATACTTGAAGGGGCCCTGTAAGAAAGATGGGGGCAGGCCTTTTAGCAGGGCCTGTAGTGACAGGAAAAGGAGTAATGGTTTTAAACTAAATGAGAGTAGATTTAGACTAGATGTAAGGAAGAATTTTTTTTACACTAACAGTGGTGAAACACTGGAACAGGTTGCTCAGAAAGGTCATAGAAGCCCTATCCCTGGAAACATTCAAGGTCAGGCTGGTTGGGGCTTTGAGCAACCTGACCTAGTTGAAGATGTCAGTGCTTACTGGAGGGAGGTTGGACTAGACGACCTTTAAAGGTCCCTTCCAACCCAAACCTTTCTGTGATTCTATGATTCTGTGATTCTAAGTTGGGAGATAAGACTAGAGGTCCAGATCAGGCCCAGTGAGGATAACCAGGATCAGGCACAGCATGATCACTCAGGCCATTAAGGCTTATTAGTGCCCTCAGGGCACTTCAGACAGACCTCACTGTTTCCAGACAATTGCACGTGCTTTATGTAAGCAAAGATGTGCAAAGGTGTGCAAAGGCCACTGACAGAAATGTCTGTACACACTGCTATATAAAACTTCGAGCCATTTTCTAAGCAGGTTTAAGATTTCCTTTTCTTTCTCACCTTATCTGTTATGCTATTATAACTTTTCTGTGCTGTGATTAGAGTTATAGCCAACAATGACTGGTGAAACTGAAAATATTCAAGAATTTAGACTTAATTTTCATAATTTTCCAAGGCTCAGGAGTTTGCCTGAAGTTGTAATGAATGGTTTACTACTGCTCTCCATCTACTGTAGGTGGTTCATCAATATTTGGTATCCTTTAAATTGACTTTGTACTAGCATAAGCCAAAAGTGTTTGCAGCTTCAGTGCTAATGGAGCAGGAAGGATTAAACTCCTCTGCTTATATGCCTACTGTAACCATACATCTGACATTTAGAGTAACTGCAATTAGTATCTTTTGAGACTGAAAATCTTATTAAATGGCTAGGGCATCTGCTCCTAGGCACAAAGTTTCTCCTTGTTTATTATAACAATTCCAGTTTTCCTCTGTACAAAAATTCTCCGATCAGAGACTCAAAAGGTGTATATACAGAGCATCAAAACAATATAAGCCATAGTGAGAACTTACTGGATTAAAAGTGAAAAATCCAGGCCAAAGATTCTGATCTGTTTTCAAATGGTCTGTAATGCATATTGGTAAAATCAGAAGGTTTATTTCACGTTAGGACATGTGAGTTGTTTTTGTAAATGAATTTGTCCTTCCTCGGGGCCTCTAAAAGGGACAATGAACTCTAAAATGGAGGTAATAAAGGAATTACTTAAAAGTAGTCTTATACTATGCTGTATATATTTTGTCATTTGTAACAGGTACTTCCATTGCTGTGGGAATATCCACTGCTGGATGATGCTAGGAAAGTAACCTCAAGGCATCTTGCTGATCAGCAGAACAAATGCTGAATTTTGCCTATAAATCTTTGAAAACTTTTCCTTCATTGTTGTCAACTAATTGTTCTTCCACACAGAAGTCCCTTTATAGGACTTCTTTTCTACTTAGAATCTAGCCCTTGGTAGTCCTCTTGCAGGCAAATAGAATTAAACAGGTCAGTTTGCAAGTCACTGATTTTGTAGACTAATGGTTGCTGTCTCCCAGGAGAGAAACATGTGATTTAGAAACATTTTAAGAAACTTTTCCTTTTTTCTTCTTCAATTGGCAAAAATGTGCCACAAGTCAGCCTTCCAGCATCTGTGTTTCACATTTCTATTACTAGCTCTGTCTTACATCGGTACTTAGAAGCTAAACTAATAGATTTATCAAGTTTCACTGCTAAAAGGACTTAAAAGCCTTCACTGACCACCACAGGCAGTGTAGCCTCTTAAGCAGATTGAGCTCTACTGCTATCACAGTATCCTGGAAAATGTATTATTTATAAATATTGCTTTGAGTTCTAGTTTACTATGCTATTCTGTGTACACTTATTTGGTTTCTGACTCCTTAAAACAACTAATATATATTTTATACAAGATATATGTATATATACAGTAAATAATCCTCGGGACTTTACACATGCTTACATATTAATTTCTTAGAAACTTTTCAGTGAAACATTTTTCAGCATTTTGGAGTCTAAAACTGACATTCAGAATTACCTTTACTTAACTGAACTGTATTTTTTTGAGGAAAAATGCTGCTTAACCAGAACAAGTGCCAGGTACTATTTATAGTAAAGGTTTATCAAACAGACAAATACAGGCTAGGAAAAGTTGTAAGGATTCTAAAGAAGGCTGGTGTTTCACAAGATGGAACTCAAGTCAATTGCTGTTGCAAGACTCTCTGCTCCCCACAATACTACTATGTATAAAGAAAGTCATAGTTGAATACTCCTTCAAAATCAAATTCAATGGGCTTTTAATATTGTCCCTAGTGACACCTGTTGTCCCTAGAGAAGACATCTTAAGCATTTTTTTTCATAGTCTCCACAGGTATTTGAATCTTTTTGTGGTGTTCCATAAATGTATTTTTGAGCATGAGATATGAGGAAATATGAAGAACAGAATGGGACTTTCAGCAGTTTTTGATAACATTTTTACCTTGAAGAAAAAGTACATGAGTTGATGCTGCTTTAGGAAAAAAAGCAATGAACTTACTTGTTCTAGTTCATCCTTTCATTGGAAGTTGTGGGAAGTCTGCCTGTTATCCTACACTTCACCAGGTTTGTGGTGCAGACGGCTCACTTCCCTATGGTTTTAGTGACTGAAAACAAGTGAAGGACAACAGCTGACTCTGCTCTTGTGTTATTCTCTATTACTTAGCTCAGTTTCCCTAAGGTAAAAACAAACATAGCCAAATAACATGGTTGTGTGCATGACCACATCCTGCTGAGATCTGTTTTTGGTGGTAATTGGTGGTAATCTAAATATTTTTCTGTGTTAGAGTGCTTAAGTAAAAAAAATACTCTTTTTGGTTCTTATCTACTAATCTTGAATAGTTTTCAACATGGAAAGTAAAGATATATAGGCAAAGGCAAGTCATTGAATAAAACTGTTTGCATTCTGACATATTCTGGCATATTCAGAGATCACAATCTTACAGAGAATTCATGAATTGTACAGACAGGTTCTCTAAATAATCAGTTATCTGTTACTTAGGAAGAATTAGAGTCTTTGAACTGTGATCAGATGCATGCAATTAGAAACAAGACCAAATTATTTTCAATAAAGGAATGCAAATCAACAGCAAGGGAACAGGTGCATAAGTGTCATGGACCATTAAAACTTATCACAGGTGCATTATGAAGCATGTGGAGAAGCAGGTCAAGTTCATTCACCAAAGATTGTAATCAGTTTGTTATTGTATAGTATGTAAAATGATAATACTTTTTGCAAAATAATTTTGCCTCAAGTAATACTTTTACTGCTGGATATGCATGGATTTTTCTCCATAATAACAATAATATTTTAATTTGCTGAGCATTTTTTACTCAGATTGTGTTCTATCTGTGTAGTTTAAGACTATGAGATATTGGTTAATATCTAACCAACAGGTCTTACTTATCTTTAAAGATCTATCTCTAAACCTAGCCACAGCTTCCTATACAGTAACTGACAGACATAATTCTTCCAGCTCTTTTGGATGTTACTGGATGGTTTCCCAGAAGCTCAGTTTGGTTCACAGGTTAGGATGGGAAAGGTCAGCCCCTTGTTTGGCAGTGACTGAGAAGAAAGAACAAAAGATGCATGTCTCCTGTATGGCACACTAAATGAGAGCCAGCAGATACAGCAGAAGTCTTATTAGTTGTAATAGCAAATGTACATGTTCTTGCTGTTCTTTAAGTATCTATATAGAAATAATATGTTACAGTCAAAGCACTTGGTAAAATGTAGTTTGTAGTTTATAGTTTCATTAAATGTGACTCTAGGAATCCTAGCCATTAGTATTTAGAGTGTTTTTTCTACAAAATAGCTTGGCCTGATTCCTTCTTACTTCAAATTGGCTTAATTCTATAGGCAACGAAAAGCTAGATTGACATTAGCAGCAGTGAAGATCAGCTGCAGACTTGCAGCAGTACCACATAAATCTGGAGAGGAAATACCCAGTGTAAATATCCTTAATTAGTCAATCTGTTTGTTTTTTGGTTTGTTGTTTTGTTTTCTTCCACTATTGCAGGCTCACTAGAATTTCATTCGTGTATTCACAATTACTTCATAGTGTCTATCATTACCCAATTTTTTGACAAAAAGGAGATATTGATGACTGATATAAACAGCCAATGAGTACATGTGCCTCCTCTAGATGCCTATTTTTCAAAGATACACTCGCATAAAGAGGAGAGTTGCTTTCAAGAAAAAAGAACAAATGATGAAGAAAATCACGGTGAAGGATAACAAGCTTTGTGGATCGCTAAACCTGCAATTTTGAAATGCAGTCTTGCTTGAGGAACAATACAGTAAGTATGGTGGAAGTTCTTTCTGTATTAGTTGCCACATGATGTTAACAATATCTTAGTTCATTTCTTCACATGGTGCCTAGCCATAGTGATTATGTAGACCTAAAGTTAAGGAGTAAACATGTAAATATATCCTGTTCAATTCAAAAGAAAAATGTATTTTTGTTCTGACAGAAAATGTCAAATTAATGACAAAACAAAGCTAGAACATTTTTAGTCAGAAATGCTCAGCTGAAAACTTTCTTTAACAAGCAATATTTGTCCTGTCAAATATATCAGCTCCCTACTTCGTTCTTGGTGCAAGTTCCTCCCCTGAGATCATCTGCACTATAGCTATGGTGGTTTGCTCCTGAGATCTCTTGGTCTAAATCAACCAGTTTTTCTCAGAGAAACTCAAGTGTGCTTCCAAGGATTGTCCATTCCAAGGACCACTTCTACTAGGCAGCGTGGAAAAGCCTGAACCGGGCTTGGGTCCCTACAGAGCCTCATGGTCCTATCTCAGACTTTTGTGCTCTGAAACACCCGAACACATATTCATTGCCAGCCTTAGGTCAGGCAGCTTGTACTTTCAGCATGGCATTATAAAAAACTTTCTCTGGTAGGTGCTGGCACAGACTTAAGTAGGAATTTCAGGTCATTCAGCAAGTACCTGGGAGGTGGCAGAACAAGAGCTTTTGTGAAGCATCATAGGCAGACAGTTGGAAATTATTGCACTCTGGTTGAAAATTATTTGATCTTTTGTCTGTTATTTTAAAATACATATACATAAAATACATTGAGGTTTTTTTGATGGAAGCAGATAATTTTCATGATGTTTTGTGGAAAACAAATTTTATCCTGGTTTGTAGCTGTAGGTGTTTAATTGAGAATTCAGGAAAATGGCATTTTCTGAGTAAGTTTTCACGTTAACAGTGATTATGGCTTCATGAACATATTCTATATTCTTGAGTGCTTTTTTTCTGATACATTTGAATTGACTGTTCTGTTGTTCCAATTAAATTTAACTGTCAGAGATCATGATCATTGGGTGTAGTTCCCATTAATTGCATTAGCATAACATTCCAGACCACTCAAGAACATAGTCATACCGATGGTTTTAGATAATATTGCAAACATCAAATTTCTGAATCTAGCCCCTACAGAACATGAGCAGAATAGAGCCCAACACTGCAATGATGCACTGCTGTTCCCTGTGTTGAGCACATGGACTGCTGTTCTGAACTGCTGGTGACATTTTATTTTATAAATATGTATGTATACATATATATTATTTATTTAAAAGGCAGTAGCTTCATACTTTAAATGTTGAGAGCTATAGATCTAAAGTCCTGGTCATAAGTGTATGCAGCGTGTCATTGATATTTGTTTCCAACAAAAGGGAATAGTAAAGGGTTTTTTTTTTTTTCATGATCATGGCTAACCAGCTATTCAGAAACTCAGGGCTGTGAGCTGTGGACACAAAGGCTGCAGTCTATCTTAATGACTGGAGAATGGACACCCTCACTATAGTGGTGTGAAATGCCTTGAAGTGCTGCTCTCTCCTCAGCAGCATCACTTCAGACTTCACAGGAGAAGTCTGCCTCAGCCAGTTACTCCTCATCCATATTCAGGCACTGAGAGCACTGTATTGTCCTGTGCTGAAAAATCAATACTGTGTGTGCTGAGCCTATTTGATCTTTATGGTTGTCATGGCTACACTTCAAGGTATTGATTCATCCACAGGGATCTCAGGGTTGGATGGTTGCTGTATTGAGGCAGAAATCTTTTGTCCTGTGAAATCTAAGCACATTCTACAATGAACCCAGTTTCACATATACTTAGACCACCAAAGTGTTTTTGTTTTTATTTTAATCTTCTAGGGGTGAGGGTGGAAGGAGCAATTTCTCAAATACCTCCTGCAAATTCCAGCAGATTCTATTACCAATGATATTGCAGTCATGATAAAATATATAGTGAAAATTATACGTATGGAATGAAAGACACTCAAAATACTGCTGGTTTGCTTCAGTGAACACACTGAACCATGCAGACTGGGTGTATCCTCAGTAGCTGTTCCTTGGTTCCTTTTGTTCAGGTATTGGATCTATTATGGTCAACTTAACAAAGTAAATCAATTGGAAAAGATTGTCATTGAAAAGGACTCTAATTTGCATTACAGCTGTGGATTAGAATCTTCTGTTTCATACTGTTTATTTATACAGTTTATTTTTTTGTAGATGTATGTATACATACATAAATATATTTATAAAACAACAGGTCCCAAACTGTCTATGTTATATATATCCTAATTTTACCCAGTAGTCATATCTCTCTGTTTAATACCTTTTTCCTTGTATTCACCAAAGTAACTGATCCATCTATAATTTTTACTGGCTTTGATCCTCTGGAACATCTGTAACAACTTAGGTAGCAATGTCTTAGCCAATTTTACTGACAGGGAACTGATTAAAGTAATTGGTAAGGTAAGACAATAAGAATGTGCTTTGACTAAGACCAAAATGCCAGTCTTTGAGGTCCAGAGCTCTATCCAGTAATCTAATCTCCCATTGTCTTAGATAAATTATATTTTGTACATTAGAATTTCCCAAAGCAAATTTTTATTGGAAAAAGGTGAATCTTTAGTGGAAATTACTAAAAATGTGGAAGGGAGAGAGTCAAACTGCATTTTATATTTATAATCTGAAGATGGATTCAGGCAGTACATAGTGTTGCCTTCTGTGACAGTGCAGATCTTTCAGTAAAAAGGGAAATGCATAATGGGAAACACTGTTGGACAGCTTATAAACAGAAAAGGTGTATTCTCTTAGTGGGTTGTGCATTGAGAACATCTGTCTCCCAGAAAGGATGCAGCTACATGTTTTGAAAGTGTTGGCTTGGGGAAAGGTTGTTCAGTGAACGGGTATGCATATCTATGGAGTCATTCAACAGGGCCAAATACAAGGTCCTGCATCT
>NW_010291889.1:28194-45615 GCF_000700745.2 Antrostomus carolinensis | reverse complement strand
ACCCAATCTATTCTATGATTCTATGATATTAACAAATTCAATGCTAGCTGAAGACCCAAGCATGGCTGAAAGGTTGAGTGTGATTCCAAGGACCAATTGGCTTTAAGTAGACCTGTAGCTTCTCTTGTTAAGGCTGGTAACTTAAGGAAGAAGCATTACTCTGCAACTGGAAAAAAATACAGGTTTCTGCCTTACAAGATTCTCAACCTGAATTGCATACAAATTTGGTATTTTATTTTTAAACCATATAAAAACTTGAAAATAATCAATACAGTGCCATCACCAGACATTTATTCAGAAAGGAAAAAAAAACCTCTAGAACTAGAAAACAAATTTATAACCCTCTTTGCTTTGCTGCTATTAATTCAGGTGGCACGTTACTGATCTTGTAAAATTAATGTACAACGCAGGCAGAGATGTAAGTGGAGTTTTAAAAAAAAAATTTCCTAGAGCATTTCAGCATTTTTACTAACCTCAAAGTCTGAGTTTTTCAACTGAAATAGCTTTATGGTTCCTTCATAACATGCAAACTGCCTGTACTTTCTGTTTAATCAAAATCTGGTGGCTTGTGAGCAAGAGACTTTGTATGGTTGACTCACCTGAAAGTACAGAAACAGAAAGAATAATCACATCATACAACCATAAGCAGAGGGCTCTAATTTAAAATGGATTTTCTTGAGTAGCAGACTTCATTGTCATCAAATCTAAGAAGGACTGAGTCATTTTTTTTCACTAGTTATGATTTATTTAAGAGTACATAATTATTAAACTTTTTCGTAATTTTTCTGTGACATTTAAGAGAACACTGAGCTGTTTGATAGTACTAAGAAAATGAGACACCTGAATAAAATTTTTGCATAGACTGAATAGCTCAAAAATATCTAATTTGAAACTTTTAATAAGAATGGAATGTTTCAAATATTTGCCATCAACATTGTTTTGATTTTTCAACTCAAGTTCAGACACAGTTTATGTCTCCCACTGCACGAGCACAAATGGAGCTCTGTTTTCATCTCCGGCCTTTTCTGTGGTCTAGGATGAAACTCTTTGGTTTATCTACTAAAATTTTTCACAAAAGTGAAAAATTGAGATTAAGCTTCTGGATTTTTTAACTTTTTTTTTTTCAAATTTTCCTAGATATGTTTGTTTCAAAAAAATACAAAACTGTAATAGCAAGTCACTTACCATGCACAGAGACAAAATAGTTTCAATGCTATCAACAGTGTAGTCACACATACTTCACTATCAATGAATCCACCATCAGAAAAAGGATCTGGGTTTTTTTTAGATCTGTGTTGAGCAAGGATCCTGGGAAGGAAAGGTGTCTTGTCTTAATCCTTTAATCCAGTCTTGTTTTGGTCAGATATTAACCCATTATGTGTATGTTTCAACTATTGTACTGGTTTATTGGGTTGTTTTTCCTTGCAGTAAGTTGCAGATGCTCAACTTTTCAGCTGAGGAATAGAAAGTAACTTGGGCACATTGCTTGGTGGAGACCATCATCATTTACAGTAAGATCAGATACGAACAGAACTTGAAGATGTCTGAAAGGAAGGAAGTAAAATTCATAACTAGCTACCTATACTGAAAGAATTCTCTCAAGTCCAATTTCATCCTTCCTAGCCTCACCATCTGCTTCATTCAATAATTATGTTTACCAGCTTGAGTCAGCTGGCAAAATTAACAACAAAACTAAAACATCTGGTGTACTTTAGGAATTAAAATAGAAGTAAGAGGTGGGCAAAAGAGGCAAAGATGAGCAAAAACTTGAAAGGATTTAATTTTTCTAAATGCACAGGGATACAATATTATGCTGCAGAGGGAACTGACAGAGAAGCAAGATTCTTCTAATTCCTGGAAATATATTTACTGTTTTCTTTAGCATACATCTCCTACCAGCTGTTGACTCCTCATGAGTGTCAGGTTCTTTCAAAGGAAAACACATTTCCAGTGGTCCTTCTTAGGACAAAGAAAGTCTCTTGTTTATTTC
The DNA here is from genome assembly GCF_000700745.2 of Antrostomus carolinensis. NCBI lineage: Eukaryota > Metazoa > Chordata > Aves > Caprimulgiformes > Caprimulgidae > Antrostomus > Antrostomus carolinensis. Next base: position 43,625 of record NW_010291889.1, on the reverse strand, counting down.
CATGTTTTATTTCCTCACCAAAGGAGGAGGAAAATTAGGCAGCAGGTAAGATTTCACACATAAGTGCTCATTGACTACATTTTGTATATTTTTTATAGAGTAGAGACAAATTTAGTAGGGTAAGAAAATATAAAGAGGGTTTCTATGAAGGCTCTGTTTCAAAAACAAGAGGTTATCTGCAACCTGTTTTTAATTTCCTTTTGATAACCCAAGAAAAATATTACAAGACCATCTAAAAGTTGCTTTAGAAGATTGGTTTGTGTTTTTAGAAAATGGGAATTGTTTGGTAAATCTGGGAAACATTTTTACTAGGAGACTGATGGTTCAGCTCATCACTTACAGAGGTTTTTTCCTTCTATCCCTCCTTAGTGAATACACTAAGAGTAGGAAAAATATTATTAGATGAGGGGATTGTTATTATCCTTTTGGGCTGTAAAAGTAAGAATATTACAGCTAGTTTATGAAAACTGTGTTTTTACACTTTTCATATCTAGAGTAAAAGGTAGGAGCACAGATGAGCTTTTCATTAACCAGAATAAAATTCAGTAAATCAGGGGCTGGTGTAGAGGAAACTCTTTATAATAATACTAACAATAAACTATAATATCAAGGATGGAAAGATATTTAGTCTTGCACTTGCTGTCAAGTAAGAAGTAATGTTCACTTTACTTTTTACATTATCATTTGAACTGGTAATGGAAAGGAAGATGTTCAAGTAGAATGATTCTTTGTCTTAGTGGAGTGTTAAAAGGATTACCTGAGGCAGGCAAAGTGATATTCAAGCTTTTCTGGAATTCTCTTTTTGAGTTAAAGAAGAAATAAGAAAGATGAAAAGGTTTTTTGGGGGGTTTTTTTGAGGACTCATGTTCCAAGTATTGAAAACAGAAATGGTGTGATGTTTACAGCCTTGGCTGCACTATAATGTTTACATATGAAATGCAATCTGCTCATTGCATAGAAAAGTCAGGTAAGCTTTGTGGCATGTGAGCTGCAATCCACGTCTGCTGAAGCTTCTGGGAATCCTTCCAGTGATGTCAGCAAGCTCCAGATTAATGCTACAGGACTGGAAAGAAGCATAGGATGTGAGTCTTTCCCTTCATTACAAAGTAAAACAGTTAAATCCTGTAACAAATGTGTAAGTGTAGGTGCACTGTAGGCTGTTGTTAAGATGTCATAAAACTCCTTAATTTATAAACAGTAAAACAATAAATTTTACTTGGTCTTATTTTACCATTTGATGCCTCATATTGTAAATAGGTTGAACTGATTCATATTCTATCTATGACTCCAAAATGGGGAGGCAGAAAGGCAATTTTTCTTATTTACTGTACTCTATTATAGTTGCTCCTACTCTAGCATGAGCAACTCAGGTAACACACTATGGATTTAACAAACTTAAGCTGGAATTTATTAGAATCAAAGTAGATCTGGCATTGTTTTACCTTGCTAAATTCTGCATAGTTTACTAGAATGTGGAGTGTATTCTTTTTTTTTTTTTTATGTGTGTAACAATGCCAAGTGCTTTGTAGATGCTAGGATTGCAGCTATACTGGAGCAATGTGAAAGAATATTTATTAGCAGAAACTGAAGAAAATATAGAAAGTATTTTTATGTCTATTTTATCTCAAACTTGTATCAAATTTCTCTCAAAATATATCCAAATGAGGGTCTCTAATGAGAAGTTGAATTTCTGTTATGAGAAATAAATATTTCATTACATTGTTTTCCTGAGGAAATTATCAATTACAAGAAACTGACGAAGAGGGAGTAAAGTGGTTTGTTTTACGTAGTTTTACTGTTTTTTCTGTTCCCTTCAGAATGTGAGCAAAACCCGAAGCCACCCCACTCAGATTTGTTCTTTCTGGCTGTAGGTGGTTTTCAAATTAGCTTAACCTTGTATTTTGACTCAATGTGTATGAAGCAGCTGGTAAATATTCTTACCCTTTCAAGCAGCTGTCCTGGGAGCGCAAGTTACATGAAGGGGAGGAATTTCTGTTTTAGGTGGGCAGGAAGTATAGAAAGGCCAGAATTGAAGGACAGGGTCATGCTAGCAGATATTAAGTTCAAAAGAATCTCACTGCCAGGGGAAGAAAAACCAAAACCAAAACCAATAAAAATCCACAAAACCAACCAACCAACCAAACTAACAAGGAATGCCTCAACAGAACTGTTTTTACTCAGAAGCAAACAAGCAAACACATCATTAAATGAGACATCTAGAACTGCTTAGCCAGCACAAGATCACGCTGAAGCGCTGAAAGCTAACATGCATGAAATCAGAAGTTTACCTTAACACAAGTCTTATTCATTTGAGTGGGCTTACATGGGCATCTTGAATATATAGGAAGTTCTAACTCCTTTTCAGCAGTGTCAGTTATAGAGTGACCAAGTTAAACTAGACTGTTATATGTTGTTTGGGTTTTTTTGTGTCAGCCTTAGTTGTGTAATGTAAAAACAGGCATGACAGCATCTGTGCAAGTCAATTGTATGTATTTTCTTCATTAAGCTGAATTAAGTAAATGAAGTTACTGAATTTTGAACTGGTGAGTGGAAGATCTCTTCTATTTGCTCCTGGAGCGACAGGGAAGGAGGAAGACAGAAAATTTTGCTTTGGTTGAATTTACTAAAATAGTAATATATGGGAGATCTTCAAGTTTTGGGAGAGACAGGTAGAAGACACTGCTAGTAAAGGGAAAGAAATGACAGCTGCTTAACCCCATTCTGCATTTAATTCAGATAAAAATGAGAAAAAGACAGTATAAGAAGAAGAATGTTTTATTTCAAGTCCAAGAAAAAAAAAGATTAAACTTAACTTATTGACATTATGTCTTGAAATTACTTTAATCATCATGAGAGGAAAAACTGACTAAGAAAATAAGCCAACAAAGAAAGACAAATACATTGCTATATCTTGCTTCCACTTCATTTTATGTATTAAAAAAAAAAACATAGCAAAATAAGGAGGTTAAAATAAGGATCAAAAGATGGATATTAGTGAATAAAATGTAATTGAAATATTTTGCTGATATAGTATAGTGATCACCTAAGACGGTTAAGCAAATTCCCTCTTAAGGTCTTCTAGCATCTCTCACTTGTTGTTTTAAACTTAAGAATAACTTGCTCTATCAATACAGAATGACAGAATCATTGAGGCTAGAAGAGGCCTCTTAGATCTTTTAGTCCAGCCGTCTTCTGCTCAGGTAGGGTTAGCTAGAGCATGTTGTGTTGCACTGTGTCAAGCTGGGTTTTTACTAGCTCCAAGAATGGACACTACAGAACCCCTTTGGGCAACGTATGCCAGTGTTTGCTTACCATACAGTAAACAAATTTTTTAGAAGTTTGCTTGTGTTCAGGTGGATTTTCATGTGTTTTAGTTGTGTCTTGTCAGTGGGCACTGTCGAGAAGAGGCTAACCCCCTCTTCTTAATTCCCTCCCATCAGGTGTTTATACTCATAGATGAGATACTCCTGAGCCCTCCCTTCTCCAGAATGAAGAGTTCCAGCTCTATTGACTTTCCTCATGGGAAATACGCTCCAGTCCTTCAACCATCATTGCGGCTCTGTGCAGGGTTTGCTCCAGTAAGTCCATCTTTCTTTTACTGGGGAGCTCAGAATTGGACCAGCACTTCAGATATCAGGTACAGAAGACAGATCATCTCTCTGGACCTGCTTGCACTGCTCTGCCTCATGCAACCCAGGAGACCGTTGGCCTCCCTGATTGTGAGGGAGCATTGCTATTTCATGAGCAATTTGTTTTCCATGAGGACCCTAGGTCCTTCTCTGCAGTGCTGCTTCCTGGCCTGTCAGCCCCATGACAGTAATACTGCTTATGGAGTTCAGCTTCAAACTCAGAAGGAAAAGTGCTCTCAGAGACAGGAGAATGCATCATTTTTCTCTTGTAAAATGAAATTATTAACAAGATTTAAGACTTGATGTGTAAGGAGAACATTATTAGAAAACACTTATTGAAGTTTCCACTGGATTCCATTTTTGCCATTTTAATATGAAGCTTTTTCTTGTGCGTTGAACCAACTTGTCACATTTGTACTTTGCAAGTCCATATGAATGCAATGTTCCCTTGTCTCTGAGTTAAGGTACTAAGTGTATACTTTTTACTCAACAAAGGCACCTGAGAAGCTAGGACAGAAATCCATTGTCACATTTCACAATTAACTGAAGTTACATTTCTTCACAGACTTATTTTGTTCACAGAAACAGTACAAAGACAATGTTTTAAAATCAAATTTCAACAGACTTTCAAGCCTGTTTTTCTAATCTTCTAAAGACAGAAAACCTGATGGAATTACAGTCATTTGGAATCAAAAACTGTGGAAGAACTGGAAAGGAAATTTTCATTCTTACAAATCTAAAGATATTCTTATCTTTTGTAAAATCTACACTTGAACGGTATGCAGATTCATCTTGGCAAGAATCCAAATCTTACCTTTTTGCTTTCTTCCTCTAATGTACCCTTGACTGTGTTGATGATGTCAAGCTACTTCCTACAGTGAAAGATTAAACTGATACTGAAGACCAAAAACAACCCAGGAAAGCTGAGTTGAAGAAAAAAATCATATAACTATGTTCCTGCAAAAGCTTATAATAAAAAAGTAGGGTAAAACAAAAGTACTGTTATTGCATAACATTTACCTCATTGTCATAATTTGTATTATTTTCCTGTTCCTAGAACTTTATACTGAGTTAACATCAACTGTGGCTAAATATTTTTAAAGAAAAATAACAAAACCACATCCGCAAACTACTAAGTAGGACAAACATTTAGTTCAATAAGGTTGATTTAGCTCCTATCTCATTAAAAGGGGTTATTTTTATCTTAAGTATTAACAAGTTAAACAGGAACTAAGAATGTTTTATTCCTTCATTCTTTAATCTTTTATTTCTGAGGGTACACATTTCATCCTACAGGCATATAGCTATGCCTGATTGAGACCAGTGAAATGAAGGTTAAACAGTTCCAAATTCAGTACTTTACCTCCAATGACTATGACATGATTTAAAATTGAATCAGTTGAGAGTAATACTTTACTCTTTCCATTACTACCACACTTTCTCAAACCGAGAAGTCCCCAGCCCCGCTCCCTTTTCATACTTAGTTACATACTGCTTTCCTGTTTGGCTGTATGTGATCCCACTATGCCTTTTCACTTTAATGTGGGTGTTTCAGAATCAGAATCTATGTTTTATTGTGTCTTTCAAAACTACTTTACTGTTTGTCATTCAGTGCATGCACAAAAAACTTTCTCTAACAAAGGTGTCTTCAGTTCACAAAATTCAAGTAGACTGGCTGAATAACAAGAGAGATGTGAGTCTGAAACTGGAGCATGAAGAAAGATAAACAATTTGAGCTTCAAAAAGGCTGGAAGCAACTACAAAAGCAATAGAAATTGTGGAAGATACTGGAATCGTACATGCATGGCAACAATGATGATAAAAAGGTATTATGCTAGAGCACATTGAAATGCATGATGAACTGGTTCACTAGACCTGCCACAGACCTTCTGGATGGAAAGAAGTATTGGTGTTTCCAGCTTCCTATCAAGGGTAAGGGTAAGACCTGGGTAAGATCAATGAAAGAGCTCCTAGAATAGCTTCCTGACTTCCAAATAGAAAAAATTTCCTCTGTCTTGACTGTGTTATTCCTCAAAGAATGTTTTAATTTTTCTATTTTGTAGCAAATTTCAGATTAAGAGGGATTAAGTAAGCCTTAAAAGACAGAATGGAAACATCTTGGTCCTCCTGACCATCCTGACCTCCATTACATATCTCTCATCTAAGCTCTGTTTCCCAAGTCTCCATCTATAAAATAGATGATGCGTCCCTGCTTGAGTGGAGTAATGATTTTCAAGAATGATGTTCTATAAAAAAATAAATTGAGACCACCTAGGTAAAGACATTAATGTGCAATGTACTTTTTGATCCTAAACAAGGTGACTATAGTAGGTGCTTTGCTCCCTTCAGTGCATTTTTCTCTTCTACATACTGTCTTCTCATTTTATTCTCACAGCAAAACAAATTGACACCTTTTGTGTCCTCTCAGCATAGCTTCAGACTGGACTGTGAATTTTGAGAAATAACTTTTATTTTTGAGAAATAACTTTTATTTTTCTTTCTGCATCAATAGACTAGAGATCTTTTGCATTTAACATGTATTATTGCTTCATAATCCCTCTTATTAGACCCGTCATCTGCTGCTGCCTGATTGATTGACATTCCCTATCCATTTCCAAGTCAGATACTCAAGTGCTCAAAATCTTTTTGCAGCAGACTAAACAATATTTTTTTTTTTTTTTTTTTAAGATACACTTACCAACAGTCCTATTTGTCCACTTGTATAATGTGTGCAGTATTACTGCTTGTATGGAAAAAGAGACCTCTGTTGAAATTAAATGATACTGTTCACAGAATGAATGACCCATTAGGTTAGTAAGATGCAGTGACTTTCGGTGCCAGGCATTAATAATCACTTTTTTGTACATCAGCTTGTGACAGCTGCAACTGAAAGTTTAAATCCTCAGAGCTCTCTCATAGACATTGTGCCCTAAGCAGGGCTGAGCTGTTGGGCTGACGGACAGGAATTCTATTCTTTTCAGAGGAAAAAATAAATGAAATCAGAAGCCCCTCTACTCAGTCTCTTGCTCTCTTTATCTTCTCTTTCCTTCTACTTTTCTGAAGCTCTGTGGTTACTAGAAGAGTTTGTAGCAATGGAAGGACAATAGAGTCAGAAGGACCCAAAAAGTGACACCAAGGAAAACTACCTTGGAATTCACAAAAACCTTTATAAGATCAGTGACTTATTGCCACTGAAGAGACACAAAAGTTGCAAGGAAGTTAATTTAAATGTATACACAGATAAAATACACATTATAGAGATTCTTGTATTGCTCTTAAAGTATTTGCATAGTTTGATGTGATCAACAAGTTTTTGCTATAAATCTATCATGTAGTCCAATAATGCATATTATTCTCTTCTCATATGACCTAAATTTTCTTTCTCTCATTTCATTTATTGTACTTAATAAAAAAATAAAAGAAAAGAGAGTTGGTGTTCAATTCTAAAACAGTCGCTGTTCAGCTCTGTTTTCATATGATAGATAAAATTCCGATACCACTCTTATCATGACTGGCAGTATGTGGACTGTGTTCCATCAGTTCTCACTCACACTTACTGGTTTTTCTAGTGGTACAAGATTTTGACTGTGTATTATCTATGTAGAACACAATTTCTTAATTGATTCCCACATTATTTTTAAACAAATTCATATTATCAAAAACCAAAGAAATATTTCATTCTCCCCACTATCACTAAAAAGCTTTGAGTAGCTGCTATTTTTGAGTAAATACTGTACATATGTAATATTTGCATATTAAGATGCATAGAGGCTAAATCCATTGCATTCAACTTTTTCATTAGGAAAAAAATGAAAATATATTAATTCAAGCTAGATAGGAATAATGTTTTATAAAAGGAATGGATTTGATTACTGTTGTTTAATTTCAGAACTAGAAATATTTGTTAACAAAAGGTTTAGTCTGAGATTTTCCCTTCAATAATGACTGTATTTCTAGTAAAATGTTGTAACCATGTAGTAAATTAAGAGTCTAATTCATAATATATTCATAGGAAGTTCCTGTTCTAGCTTCACATAAAATCAGAGCATAAATAATGCAGGAGAGGATCACATCAGCTCAGTCTTCTTAGGTGGTGCAGTTCTATATAAAAATAAACAAGCAATGTTTATGAGGTCCAATGTAGAAAGGTATTAGTGGAGGATCCATTTCATGTATCTTCCTCTAACAGGAAAGTAGACTATTGAAGTTGTATTTTCTACACTTCATATGAATGCACCAGTCCCTGGGCTGTCATTTATTTTTTGTTTTGACCTTTTCCTTCTTTATTTTTTTATATTTTGCAGATAAAATATTTTTTGCAATCTCAATTTTCTCTGAAACAGGCAACTTGTTCACCAGGCACTGAGAATCCTAAGCTCATATTCACTTTAATGATGAATAAAACAGTAAAAGCCCCTCAATTTAGTAAAGGTAGCAGAAAGCAACCAATGAAGATGATATGCCCTATTCAATAACCTTGTTATGCAAGTTACGAGTAAAATGCATAGAAGGCTTCAGAAAACATAACAGAACAGTACTGGAGCTAAATAATTTCGATGTGATTAAAAGTGGACAGCCTCTTCTAATTTCCATTCTCTGTCTTTCCATAAAAAATGAGCTGTTCAGCTAAAAAAAGAAAGAATACTTATATTTTCAAGAAGTGCATCCAAACATGTACGTGTGAATACCTAACCAATGCAGTTGTCCATTCAGAATGGTCCTTTCTTCCTTTTCTGATTCATATTACACACTTTGTTTGAAAATATAGATAAGTAAACTGAATGCCCAGTGTAACCTGCAAAAGCAACCATTAAGTGTACTATAAATAAATGTTCTCAATTTGATTTGCTTACCTGAGAACAAAAGTAGTAAACATCTTAGTAGACATTGCACTTTCTTCTCGTATGACTGCATTAAAGTCAGCCCTTCAGATAAAATAAACACAATAGCCCTAGTGAGGTTGATGGATTTACAGTCATTAAGGAGATACTTCATTATATTAAGCTAACAGTCAGCTTCAACAAGAAAAATTATTTAACCTTTTCACGTATAACCTTCCAATTAGCTTCAGTCTGAGACACAGCAGACCCTTCGGTGTTTTCCCTTGTCCAAAGAGCTACGTGGCCAAGCATGAACAGTAATGGTCTATAAACCAGATTTGTGAGCAATTAAGATACAGAATACCACTTTGTTTATAATCAGAATGTATTTTTGTCTTCAGAGTTTGCATTACCACAGCTTTGTAGGACACCACTGTACAAGAGAAGTTTCTTTTTTTTGTTCTTCTGTAAGACTTGAAATGTCAGAATTTTTGCTTGTTAGATACTTTCTTCTGAAGTCAGTTCATGTTTGTAACATGTGTTACAAATTATATAGTAGATGCCTCTTCAGGAAGGACTTGTGTCAGAGAATCATAAAATACCTCTGGTTGGAAGGAACTCATGAGGATCATCAAGTTCAACTCTCTGCTCCTTGCAGGACTACCTAAAACTAAACTAGATGACTAAGAGCATTGTCGAGAACTCTGACAGGCTTGGTGCCATGACCACTACCCTGGAGAGCCCGTTCCAGTGATCAACCACCCTCTCAGTAAAGAACCCTTTCCTAACATCCAAACTGAACTTCCCCTTATGCAGGTTCATTCTACTGTCTCGTGTCTAATCACTGGTCACCAGAGAGGAGATCAGCACCTCCAGCCTCTGCTGCCCACCTTGAGGAAGTTGTAGACTGCAAGGAGGTCACCCCTCAGCTTCCTCTTGTCCAAGGTGAAGAAACCAAGTGACCTTAGCTGCTCCTCATAAGTCTTGCCCTTGAGGCCTTTCACCAACTTTGTTGCCCTCCTCTGGACATACTCTTATAGTTTGACATCCTTCTTGTATCGAGGTGCACAAGACTGCACACAGTACTCAAGGTGGGACCAGACCAGTGTAGTGTAGTGTAGAGTGGGATAATCACACTAAAGGTCCATTTCCTCCCTTACCAGTGAAAAGTCATGAAAGTCAAATGAAACCACTAGAGGAGCAGAGTAGAGATGGCAGTAGGCTGCAATAAGCTGTCCTCTTCCCTCCAAGAGCAGTGCTGTTTACCAAGAGGAGATACTGTCTACCCTTCTGTGTTCCTGTTCAAAGCAAAACAGGCTCTAAGAATAGGTCAGATTTTCCTGGAAGAAAACTGAGAGGCATGTAAGGAGAGCTGGGACAGAGATGAAACAAGGAGGGTAAGTCTATGCAACTAGGAAGGCTAAGGCCCACTTGGAACTAAATCTGGCAAAGGAGGTTGAAGACAACAAAAAGGTTTTTTCAAGTACATCAGTAACAAAAGGAAGACCAAGGAAAATGTGGGCCCACTGTTGAATGAGGCGGGTGCCCTGGTTTCAGGACACGCTGAGAAGGCAGAGATACTGAATGCCTTCTTTGCTTCAGTCTTTACAGCTAAAAGTGCCCCTCAAGAACCCCAGATGCTACCAGGAAGAGAGAGTCTGGAGGGAGGATGACTGCCTCTTGGTTGAAGAAGAACTGGTCAGAGATAGTCTAAACAAAATCAATATACACAAATCCATGGGCCCTGATGGGATGCACCCACAAGTTCTGAAGGAGCTGACAGACTTGATTGCTAAACCTTTCTCTATCATCTTTGAAAGGTCCTGGACAATGGGAGAGGTGCCTGAAGACTAGAGGATAGCCAGTGTCACTAAGGGCAAGAAGGAGGATCTGGGCAACTACAGGCCAGTCAGCTTCACTTCCATCCCTGGGAAGGTGATGGAACAGCTCATTCTTGATAACATCTCTAAGCAGCTGGAAGAAAAGAAGCTTATCGGAAGTAGTCAACATGTTTTTTTTTTTATTTGGGCTACACTCTACCTGCTCTGCTGTGAACAGCACACTGCTGTAGATTAGATTATCATAGATACTGAAGTGTTTTTTATTCTTTATAATTACTCTGCTAGTTATTGCTTACTCCATTTTCAATGGGAAAAATGATGGTCAACTCTAAATTCACAAAATTCTTGGTTAAAATACATACTATAGACTCAAACCATTCTGTGAAGATACAGTCACAGGCCTACTTTCTTTTTTTTTTTAGTTATTATTTCCCACAAAGCAGTCCTGAACTCCTGAATTTGGCCTGATTTATGTGTTATAGAAATGTTATACTTATTGCAATGTGAGCATTCTAAAAAGTGAACACTGTTACCATTGTTCTTACACTTTTGCTCCACTTGTTATTCTTCTTCTTAACATTCTCTGAAAAGTACTTTGCATCCTTATTAATAAGAAACTATAGCAAGTTAGATAGAATATATGTTGTTTAACTATAATATGTTCCTTGGAAATTTTAGAATGTTTCTTTTTGGTTTACGTGAGGCAGGAATCTCACTGCATCTTTTCATTTACGAACCAGGCTGCAATTTACTTCCCTAGTCAAGAAAGCATTTAAGCCTTCGTGTGACTTCAAGCACTTGTATGGAACACACTAAGTTATTGTTTTCCAATTCACATTCACTTAAAATGACCTTGTTCGTATATGCCTTAAGGCATGTCTTCCTTTGCCGGAGTTTGCACTCACAGAAACTGGGACCTGACTCCTTTCTTCCTTACTAGAGGAATCAGACCCACATTGTAGATATTGTGTTCCTCAGTTTTTTCTTTAAAGCTCAGTGGTATGTGCAAAGCCCTACATAATGCATGGGAAAAGTCAGAAGCTTCAGAGATACCAGGTAAAATCTCTACACAGCAAGCAGGTGAACAGCACTGGGAGAGGTCAGCAATAGGAAAGCAAGAGATGTAATCCAGGGCTCATCACACCTAGCAGATTCCCTGCCCAGCATGCTGCTCTCCTGCAGTTCCTACACTCAGTGGACAAGGTATTTGACTACCTCATGTATAAGGCCTAGATTCAGAGTGCAGCTCAGATATGAGCCTGCTAACTGGTGTGGGATGCTGAGTCTGAACCTTCTCTTAAGCTGAGGAGAAGGTGTAACACCTTCTCTGCTTTTGAGATATAGTGTCCTACCACTTAGCTACAGCATTTCCAGAACACACAGCTCTACTGTGCCAAGGCATATTTTCTTTAAAAATCAAATTCTCCTCTGCAAGAGGCGTGTATTCAAATTAGGCTGGCTTTTTGGTTTATAATTTGTGCACTTGTCCACCTCTATGCACTAGATAAATCAGTTGTATGTAAGTACCTAGCTTTCCCATTAGTGGGCTCAGGCATGACTAGGTGTTCAAACATTGAGGCCAGTGAAAAAGTAGGATGCCAAGAGGTGAAACTACTAAGGCCTAAGGAACTTTAATTTTCAATGAGCAAGCATTTTCAGGATAGCCTGGGCAACTCTGGGGATACAGATCTCCCTGAAGAGTTTTTCAATACTGATTTTGAGCACACATGCTTAAAATCAGCTTCAGTATTTTATGAAATAAAAACAGATAACAGACTAAGAGAGTAGCAGACCAATTACATTCATATTAGTTTTTTTAGGACTCCCTTCATGCATACATCTAGCCCATTCAGCAGTGGAGATAGCAAGCTGTCTGAAGCCTGTAAAAGATTGTCCATACAGGAGAAGAGGTAGACAAGGGGTGGAGCAATACAATGGTTACAAAGAAGCGCTAATAATGTGATTTCACAGTATTGAAAATGAAGGGTTATGGTGAGGGTAAAGAGTGTCCTGCTTCTTTTTTCCTTCCTTAAGCAGTCAGTAGGTTCTTTGTAGTACATTAATCTTTCTGTCTTACTGTCTGTTATCATAATCAACAAACCAGTGTAAAATAAGTTCATGCTTCTCACAGAAAGATGTCACTATCATATTCCAAAATTTTATTTATAGTATAAATTTTTACTATGTCTAGAGGCTAACTATACAGGTTTTTTACAACAAGACCATGTCAAAATTGGGAAACTCTCAACTGAGAGCTGAGCTTTGTAGCACATATTAATGCATCTCGCTGTAAAGAATCATTCCGTTTTTACTGTGCTAGCCAGCAGAAACTCAGCAATCCTGTCATGGCAATTTTCAGCTATTCATCAACATGGTAATGCACACCCACACTTGGCATGGAAAATGTGGTGTGAAACAACAGCAGATGATGTATTATGATTACAGTAAATAACAATGATAATGGCGATTGATTTTTTTTGGAGGGACCCTTCACTGCATATTGTGCATGTAAACAGTGATACAAACATCTGGTGTTACCAGATATGGTGAATTCGCATAAGGACACTAGACATTTGCAAATCTTTCCATTCGTGGAGGTCAGAAAAGTCAACGCTGTTTCTCATATGAATAGAGATTAATATATCCTGTATTACTTTTCTTTGATTTTTTTTTTTTTTTTTTTTTTTTGGAAACTGTAATGGTGCTATGAAATGGTGTTTAGTAAAATACTGTCAGATGTGACAATTTCAGTCATCAGAATGTTGTAACCATGATTTAGATACTAAACAACGTGAGGCTAGATGAGTTTGTACTTATTTCCTAGTGATGAAAAAGAAAAAAAACTCCACCTAGATTATGGGAAGGCAGGGGTTTGGTAAGAAATAATTGACCTTTCCAACCAGCTCAGATTCCTTTATTTTTAAAAATCTAGATGCAACACATATCTAATGTGCCCCAAATGTGCAGCCAATAACATGTATAATCTGATAAGCAGTAATAATACCTAAAGCAGCATTCAGAACATATGCTTGCTAACATGTGCTCCAGATGAGATAAATTTGACTACTGCTAAACATGAGGAATTAAAATGAACACCAGTTTTCTTGGTTAGCTCCCAGACTTTCCAAGCTGTAACTTTAATGATCCGCCCTATCTGACCTCAGAGGGTTTGCTTAAAATGACAGAGATGAGTAAAAGTTTAGAGTATTGGAGATTCAATAATATTATAGTATATGGGACATATCTTTTATCACTTCACATTCACTCTGCCTGTTAATTCATTTGCATTAGGTTTACTGACACTACTTCATATCCTGAGAAACAGCAGTCATTTCCATCCTACCTGTAAATTATAGGTCTAGATTTTCCCCACAGTGTATAGTCTCTTTTTTCAACGCATTAAGTTGGGACAATATGTTTCCTCCCTTGATTGTACTTGCACAGAATCTGAAGAGAGGTAGGAAGGTGGTTTTGGCTCTGGAAACCCTGGAATCTCATTAGGTGATAGAAGGGAGTTTCCACCCCTAACATGCTATGCTGAAAATGTGCTCAGCACAGAGGGGCAAAAAAACAGTCCACCCCAGCAACACAAGGCAAAAGACTTGTAGCCACCCAAACTGCTAATGTCAGGCCCCGAACCTTTGAAAATATTGGTCTCTGTGGAGTACAAACAGATTTCCCTTGTTAAATGGAAAGCAAATATGTTGAAACAAATGCAGCATTTCCCACCTCCATGGGAGAACAAAGATATTTGACTACAGCTCTGCTGGTGGCTGATTGCTTATATATTTTTATGGATCTTTCAAAGTGGCTGTAATTTTTGATGTATGATCATTTCTTTTGAACTCTGGGAAAACAGCAAGCTTGTTTGTATTGCTGATTCCCATCTACTACTTCTGTTGCATTTCCTCACACTGTGGTACACGGGGGAGGAGAGGCCTTTCTTTATGTGACAGAAACTCCCATTCTTTGAAAAAGGGTAGAGAGCCTTGTTTAAATTATTTCTTTGTGTTGGCTACAATAACAAGATTATTTTCTTTTACTGAACTACCATTTTATATTTTCTGATATAAGGAAAGAATGGCTTGCTAAAAGGTAACTGTGACTCTATATATTCCTGAGGGCTAGCTGAAATCTTGACATTTTTTTCTGTGTAACTTGGGAGACAAAAATAAGCCAGAAAGCAGAAAGCAGAAGATAAGCAGTGTCTTGTTTCAGACTGGCTTTTAGCTGTCATCTGGGAGGAAAAATGCAATGGGAAAGATGAGTGAGAGAGAAAGAGAAGTAGAGAGAAAAAAAAATAAAGAAGCAAATAATCATCCAGCTTCCTGTCAAAGCCTACAGACTTCCAGTCTGGGAAATATGTAGGACTGTGAAACTGAGATTACCCCCACCCATTGAATTCGTTTGTCATATCATAAGATACAAAGCAGCTGTTTACTAAGAAAGTGACCTTTTACTGTAACCCAAACAAAGCAGAAAGTGTGCATGAAAAGGCACACATGTCAGGGTTTGATGTGGGTGGATCAAGTTTTTTAATAAATGGTCTAGACCTGACACTGGAATTCACACACTATTCTGTGTGTAGTCCCATTAAACCAAAGAAGTTTTATCTGAGTTAAACGTAGGTTTAATGATCTGTGGGTGGTGATCATATTTTCAAAACCATAAAGAATGTTGAAAAGTCTCACTAAACGAGTGGGAACTAAAGAAGCCTTTTGAAAACCAGCTATTATCTTCATAGTCACATTTTGGTTGCCAATTTTAAAAATTACCTTTCTGGCACATTCCATTTAGCAAGTACAGTGAGGCTGTTTATATGCCATATAACACCATATTTTTATTAAACATGGTCTGAGGTATTCTATAATGGATATCTCACTGATCTGAAAACTTTCAACATCAACAAAAGCATCTCAAATCAGAGAGATAAAAAGCTATTTTGTGTATGGACCTTAATTACTATATTGCTTTCAGGAAAAGTCTGTAGTGTTCCCATGTTTTCAAGGAAAGACTGACATTTTGTAGCTTGTTTTCTCTAGGGGGTGCGGAAAAAATAAAGAAAAACGTAAGCTAGATGTCAGCTGAGTTGCAAGGCTTTGCAAGTAACAAACCTCAGATTGCAAGTGCTCAGCCAAGGT
>NW_010291889.1:0-28154 GCF_000700745.2 Antrostomus carolinensis | reverse complement strand
CAAGGCTGTGCAGAGTAGGGCACTGGGGGCTTAGCAAGACAATCTTGCAATTCTTCCAACTGGCAGCCACGACAGATTAATTGTGAGCAGGAAAAAAAAAATCTTCACAGTGCTCCTTCCTAATGAGTGAGAGGGTGAAGTGGGAAACCGCAAGTCAGAACAGAGAGAGGAAGCAAGCCCAGCAAATGGGAACAACATGAAAGTAGACTGAGGAAGAAACAGGAGAACTGGGAGGAGGTGTTGCAGGGAGGTAATGGCAGGGCAAGTGTAGCAAGCTGAGAGGAACCAGGGCAATATCTGTGCTGTGACAAAAAGTTTTTTATATCCTCAAAGCTTTGGGTAATGTCCCAAAATTCATGCATTTCTTTACTCCTATGCTGCTCTCAGGTGGGTATGGAAAATGTGTATCAGGCCTCCTGGGATCTAGATTGCACTTGCTGCTAGTACATATAGGAGAGGGTTGTGATTCGCATCTGTTGTAAAGGATTTCATCCTGCTGACATAGGATTTAAAATTATTTTTCATGATAGAATCTTTTTTTTTTTCCTAATTTGTATTTCTTTCTAATATAAGTCTGCCTTCAGAAACACCAAACAGGCATATGATTGTGCAACTAAAGTGTATACAAAAATGGGAAATTAAGATTGCATGTGAATAATCTTATACTGTGACAGTCTTTAACTTTTAATGTCTTTACTTTGCAGCTTTAATATTTTTAGTGCTGTTTTTGTGTGCCCTATGTGTATTGGTGACCAGAAAAATTTATGGAACTGCTTGCTACACAAGCACTTTTTTTTTTTTCCCCATCTTAACCCACAGAATCAGGTGATTGGCAATGTCTACTTTTCCGAATGTGCCTTGCGGAAATACACACAATAAATGAACAGATTTTGTTTTCTCAGTTAAATCATTGATTAAATTAAAAGCAAAGTATTGCATTTTGCTTTGATGTGTTTCAGTTGTTTTACATGGCTTAAGCTTGAACACTTTTTTTTTTCCTTTTTTGTTATTTTTACCAATCTGCCTGCTGATAATTCTCAGCTTGTAGCAGAGGAATTGAGACATGAACATATGCTCTGAAAGAGACGCTCATTCACATTTGGATTTCGGAGAGTTTTGTCACTCCTTGAGCCCAATAACCTCACAAATTAATTCCTTTTGCTTGCAGTGACATCTGTTGGCGAGGGCAGAGCTGATTAACTGTGGGGCTGGTTTCATTGATGGCATAGCCCACAAGCTGTTTTTAAAAGCAGCAGATGTTTCTTCTCTCTTCCCACCAACTTATTTTCAAAAAAGTGGAAACGTTTCTGGAGAATTAATATAAACCTTGTTCACATAGATAAATTAAATCTCTAAATCTAGATATCTACCAATGCTGCTAACTAAAGTGCCTAAATGGCCACTGGGCCATATTTATTAACCACTGAGAAGTCTGTAAAGACAAGAACAGTTCCTTTCTGCATAAGCCAGAAAAAAAAAAATAAATAAAAAAAGATTGGTATAAATAAAAGGTATTTCTGGCAAGAAAATATTATTCCTCAGTTAGTTTGTGTGTACACCATAATAGTCCTCTACACTCTTGTAGATTTCCACACTGAGATAAAGGAAAAGAATATGAAAAGAGCTGCTTCTTCCAAATTTGAACTATAAGCTTTATTAAACCAAATAAAGTAGTAGCATTCTTGAGATTCTTAACATTTTTGCTTTATTATTTTCTTCCATAACTCTTTCTCATCTGATAGTTTGTTATTGCACTAGGGAAAAAAATGCATATACTGGCTCCGAGTTATTTTTATATTTATCATTCACAGCTGATTTTAATGTTAAAAGAATCACTACTCTACAAACAAATATGCACAAAGTTTTAGGTATTAGATTTCAGTTTCAGAATCTCGGGTAATACTGGCTTTTTATATGAAATTAACAATAGGACAGAAAAAAATTGGTCTTTACTTTTGAGTCAAAACTGAAACATAAACTTCTGTTACCTAGGCCACATTGACATCTTCTTTTTCTGTTCCTTTCTGTGTACTCTTTTTTACAGTTTCCATTATGGAAATATTTTGGCAAGAAGTACATGACTAGCTTTTCAAGGAATAAGTTTGGAGCACCTTTTGAAAGGAAAATAATATCCAGGACAGTTTCTTAGTTTCAGTTCCCTACAGTAAGAAGAATGCTACAGCTTGAGTAAACTGAAAAGCATGACAGTTGTACTTTCATTTTTTCAAGGGAGAAGTCCATGTTTTATTCTTAATTTTTTCTCGGAAGAAAGTACTAAGATGTAGTGGGATTTGAGAAAACATTCTGGAGAAGTACCACATTGTTGGACAGTTATAGATTGGTAACACTGTTTTCGTAAACTTCAAACAGGTAAAAATAGATTGATAAATACATTACAAGTATGTTTTAAGTTAGTACACTGTGTGAAACAGACTAGGTTTGAGGATAGAGTTGATTTCTATGTTGTGTTATTCAGCTCCAGCAGTGAGATTTCATTATGTATGTGGGCTTTTTTCTTTATGTGATTTTATTGTTTCCCTTAAAATTTTAATGAGAAGCAATTTCTTGTTTCTGTGATTACAAATTAAGTGGGACAAGATGTACAGCTACGACAGTCTCACGCAGAGTCATGTTCTGCAGCAGGATGAGCACTCTGAGGCTATGTTTAGTAGTCCCTGTCTGTTATGAGCTTTCAGCTCACATGGTAAAGGTGCAGCTTCTAAACAGCACTCAAGTGTCTCTGATGGCCCACAGCATACAACATTAAAAGAAAAGGGGGTGGGGGTGGAGTCGAGGGGGTAAGGAGTCAACATCAGCTTGCCAATTCCCATAGTCTCAGGCTCGTTACAATGAGCATACTACCTTCATTGTGTCTGAGCTCCAGTGCACAAATAAGAGGGGCTGCAGATGAGAGTTATGTGCTTGTCCTTTTTACCATGTGCATATGGCAAACCACTCTGAGATCAACTCAAAAGCAGTTGAGGTTTTTGCAAGACTCCTCTGTTTTTAAGTGCTATAAATTACTGATGTATGCTTTAATCATAAGTCAAGAGCAAGAGGGCTGTAAGAATCCATTCACTATTTCAAAAGAGTGCATGAAAAACAAGTAACAATGACAGCATAACAATCGTGTGCTTTAATTTGCTATAGAGAGGTTCACACCCCCCTGCAAAGAAAACCGGAAAGAACAAACCAAAAACCCAACCCATAAATGTGAACAATGTTCACCTGTTATTGTAGAAGATTTTTCCTGAAAGAAATAGCATTGATGAATGCTACATCATTGTCTGATTTAAGTCTCAATCCACTGGCAGCTAGCTATTTGAGCTATGATCTAATGCAATTGATTTAACTGTAAGTGCATTGGCTATAATGATGGTGGGTGACTTCAGGTTGCTAATGAAATCAAAGCCTCAGTTTCCTTGCAGCATGGATCTCATTTAGACATTGCAGAACTGTTGAAGATACAAGCTGTCAAAATATGAAAATATGGTACCAAGAGAAGGCAGTGTTCTTTATTCATAGATGTCCTATGGGATCATCTTTATAAAATAAGCCCGGTTGTTAACAATAAATTGGTCTATCCCTCCTAAACTGAAAGTTAAATATGTAACAGATGGTTAAATACACCAATAGCAGCTAACCCATTTTCTAGAAGGACATGTTTATACAAATGCTAAGGTGTCTAAGTGTCTACTGAAACAGAATACTGACATTCACTTTTTCTAAGCAGCCATAGTTATGAGGGGGAAAAAAAAAAAAGCCTACTAGACTTACATAAGCATGTCTATAAAATGAAATTAAAATGCCAGAAGGCTTTTTAACAGGTTCACCATCAACATATATAATAGGTGATATCTTAATTCATAATATTATTCATCACAAATTCTCATCTGTATACTTCAAAGTGCTGTTGGTTTTTTCAGTGTGATCCAGTCCACAAGAAGGCAGATATCAGGAGATTTTATGGTATCACTTTTTAGCCATTTAGCCATTGTTCTTTTTTTTCATTGTTATTGTTGTTGTTGTTTTTGGATGAGCTCTGATGTTAGACCCTTAAATTTGATAATTTCATTTACTTTCCCACAAGAAGAAACTGTACCTATTTCTATACAACTTGAAAACCTCTATTCAAGTTTTGATAGCATAAATTAAGGCCAAAGTTGTAAAACTGCTTTGAAGTCATACACATGGGCATTATGTGGAATTTTCTAGTGTGCCTAAGCAGAATAGGTCCCCAAGAGGAAACCCAAGGTTCCCGTCTCTCCCTTTGCTCTTGTCACAAGGGTTGTTGTCATGCTTTTGCAGCTACTTGCTGAAAAAAACTAGGAGATAGTTTGCCTGAAATTTCATTCTGACTGTTCCAAGGCTCTGAATCTTCTCCCTAGAAAAATTGAGTGGTTTTGTTTTATTCAGAGTGGATGTTTGGAAATAGTTCAAGTATGATGAAATAACTAAAAAGTACCTGACTGCCCATGTAGCTTAATTGTTAATGTGTTTAATACATCTGAGGTTTATGCCACTCCACTTTATTGTGGTCACTGTGCCTGGCATAGGTATCCTTTCGACATGAGGAAAAATTGGAATAAAACAATGGGACTGAAAAGGCGATGCAAAGAGATATCACTGCTGTTTTGCAAGCACTGGGAGGTCTGACTTGTAATTGCATGAATCCACTACTTTTCTCAGTTACCCAATACATACTCTGCAACTGAGACAAATGGGGGTTCAAAGCCCTTTTCATCCTGTGGGACCACGTAACCCTATGCTGAGCCCTAAGTCTCCGGGTTCACTGCCAGCAGTGTAGCAGAAAGGGCAGCCTCCCAAACATGGGGGTCAAGCTGTGGTTCCTCTCTGCAGCTGGAGAACCCCCTTGGTATGCCAGTGGGTCCAAAAAGACCCAGGGGGACCTTCTCTCCTCTACCAGGTGCAGGGTGCTCAGTGGCGGAAAGGAGAATGCAGAGCTGCCCCACTGGCAATGGCTGGGTTCCTTGGCAATCCAGGAAATGCATGTGTGCTGGTCTTTTTGCTAGCAGCACTGGATTCTGCCTTCAGAGTCAAAATGTGCATAATTCCTCCAACATGGGGTTGTGCAACCTCCAATACCTGATTTTCCTTCTGCTGAATCAGCCATCTCAGCGTTACTTGCTCATGAGCTGGCTGAGAGAGCTGGTGTCTGAGGCTCTTTTGAAATGCAAAAGTCTGAAAAACGAACCCTGAATAATTGACAGAAATTGTCGGTGATTATGTCCAAAGAACTACCACACCAGAATTTTCACATTTATGTGAGTCTTTTTTGAGCCATACAGTTATCAACTGGTTAGATTTGAATTTCTTCTGTATTTTTTTACAGCTTCTCTTTTTCAGATCTTTTTTACATTGGTTTTGTTTAGTTCCCTCCACACACATACACACACACACAAAAAGAGAAAATGAAAAAATCATTGCTTTCTAATTCCCTTTCTTTGTCAGCAGAAAATATAAGCATTCTTCTTTCATGAAGTCTGAAAATGGCTTTGGCATTTTCAAGATGTTTTGAAAATAGTCTCCCAACTCTGTGTTTCATTCTAGGTAAGATGAGTATGAATTACTTCCAAAATAAAAAATTACAATCTCAAATTTCTTTGATAAATATAATCTGTATAAATATAAAAGTTACTTTCCATATTACATACCAGAAATAGAGAGGGATGTTACTTATCAAGTAACAGATTAAGTAGGAGATGGGTTTGTGCATATCTGTGTGTCTTTTCCACACAGGTCTTATTGACACTAAAACAGACAAAGAGATGTGAATAGACCACAATTTATTTTTTTAGCCTGATAAGATGATACAGACAGAGATATTTCTATTGACTAAATGCCACCACTTGATAGAAGAGAGTGAAAGGAAGGGAACATTCCATATGGACTCATAGGCTATGGTGTTATGTAATTTTAATGTAAGAGTTTAGAAAATTGTATTATTTAAGCTTTCCAAAGTAGTCAAAATTAATTTTCAAACATCACATTATAGTTTAGGTGTTAAATTACAGAACTAATAATTCAGTACCCATATTTTTTTCAAAGATACATTATTAAATGCAATCAATACAATTTTACTTTTCTCATAATATACGTGGATAAAGTCAATGATATATTAGGAACAGTTTCAGCTTTAAAATATGCAGTATAATTATGCATGCAATTACATGACAGAGTTGAGGAAATGCAAGAAAAATAATAACTGTGCCTAGACTTCAATACCTTTGTCAGCCTCATCTACTCACCCTCAGAAGAGTCTGGGAACTTCTGTAGTCACCAGAATAAACTGGTATTAGAAGAGGTTAAATCCAGCATTACCTTTTTCCCTTGAGCCATCAACAGTCTTCTGTTAGAAGTGTGAATAATAATGAGTATATTCTTAATTTTATGCATATTTATGAAAAAAATGTATACTTAACTCATGGTACTAAGTTCCAGTAGGGCCCATATGATGTGAGCAGGTGTTTAATTTTCTTAATCAATATTGCTCACCTAAGTCATTTGGCACTCAGTCATCTGACCATTTACGAGTGAGGAGAGAGAGAGAGAGAAAGAAAGAGAGAGAAAGAGAAAGAGAAAGATGTAGAAAAGAAAAAGCTAGCTCTGAAAAAGTTCACCAGATCAGCAACTTTTTGGTAGTTTCAATCTACCCAACTTAAATCTCTTGAAGCCAGAAATCTGGACACAAATCACCTACAAAAACAGGATACCACTATACTACGAAAGCATTAACTTTGTCATGTATGCTCCTTCTTTGGAATGATAGGAAGTGCTATCTTGCACCTGATTAACTTATTCTTAAACTGATGTATTTTCATTGCATATGCACTAGCAATGAGTTTTCAATACATGAGTGCATTTGTGATGAAAATAGAAAGTATTGAAAAATTATTGCAATTCAAAAAGATGAACTCATCAGCTGAAGAATTACTAAAGAAATAAGAGGGCAACTGCTGTATTTTGGGTTGGCTCATACAGTTGAGGCATTTCTAGTTCCCAGAAAAATTCAAGGCTAAAAGGGCATGAAGCCAGTATAAGTCCTTTCCCCTGAACTCTTTTCTTAGAGGTGCAAATTCTCTCACCTCCAGGATTTTTATTTTCTAGTCAGGAAATCTTATAGAAAAAAAAACCCACAATAACTCTACTGAAATCTCACAAAAAGTAAAAAATGTATTTATCTCTAGAATCTCACAAGAACAAAGTTTCTCAGAAAAAGTTACTGCAATCCAATGAATACACCCGCTGTTTATACAGGTGGGCTCCTGCTGCCTTTGGCAGGGAGAGGAAGGTCTGTCTCTCACAGCAGTTCTGACAATTTCTGGTTCTTCTCAGTGGGTCGGGTCTACTGAGGGAGGAAGTTTGAGGGTCGGATCAGGAAACTTTAGTTTGTCAATCATTGTGAGAGAAATAAAATAGACCATGTCTCAGCAATTTAGATGTTCAGTAAATTTTTAATTCATCCTAAGTGCATTGAGTTTCCTGATTTTATTTCCTAATGTATAGCACCCTAATGCTTTTCTGCAGTGTTGATCTTGTTAAGACAAGATTTGTTTGAACCTATGCTAATGGAGAGTTACAAAACTGTGAATTATCTTAGTAACATAGGAATAGCTTTACTTTGAAATATAATAATGTTTTAATTTGCATAAATGTTTGGTACTTAGCTATAATTTGAATTTCAGAAATTCATTTGATACCTCAGGATTGAAGCATTTAGTTCTACAAATCTTTTCCACTCTCTGTCTCTCCTCTCTCACAATTGCACTTAAACTTATAGCTGAAGACAGCAGCTCTTGAGGATAAGAACAAGTGCCACTAGAGGAATGAGAAAGCAGCATCAAACCTCCATAATAGTGAACAGTCCTTTGCCACTTAATCCTAGATCTTCTACCACATCTGCACAAAGCAGAGTATACTTACAATGTTTTTTAGAAATACCTGACCTGGTCCCCTTTTATAAGAATTCAGTTTGTTCATTTCCAGAACACATTACCCTTTGTAATGCTCCAGGAGATTTTGCAATATATGACATTTCTGGCAATTGGAATTTGGATCTGGCAAACATTTTTCCTCTAGGTTTCCATTTGTTTAGGACTGGATTCTACTTGCTCTTTGTTTTTTTTGGTTTTCTGGAGAGTGTTTCTGGGAAGATAGCAGGTTTTTGAACACGACAGGACACTTAGTCTGAGCAATTTGCTCAGAAAAGGCAGAGCAAAGCAAAGTTCCAGTAGCTTATGTCACAGGAAAGGTTTCTGATGATAGTGAACTGGAAGTCTCATTAAATAATAAAGGACAATGTAAAATGTAATCAGATTCAGAATGACTGAAGTTGCTTAAGTACCTGCATAATAGAGTGCAACTGAAGTTCACTGCAGATTCAAATACGTTAGTAAATTCTAGACTAAAATACCACAAGTTATGAAATAAGTAGTAAATACGCCAACAACAAAAGATTTCAAGGAAAGGGTAGGAAAACGCTGTACTAAAATTATCAGATTGTCAGCTGCAATGAAGAAAACAGCCAGGAACATTTCTTGGAGAATATTCAAAAGAAGAGGTCTAACATTAAATTAATGCTACAAAGAGCTATATACCGTGCTTCTCACCAAGAATGCAGTTATCTGTCATATCATCATGCCTCCCTTGATTCATATTGTAAGAAAAGATTGAGAAGGTAGAACCAATTCTTGCTAGGGAAGAGGAAAAAGATTTTATAAGGTCTTAATTTCAGGCTTTTGACATTGTAAAGGCATTGATAATGTTGATCCCCATTTTATTTAGCAGTTACACTGCTGCCTTGGAGAATTTTGCAAATCTGAAGAGTAGTAAATTCTAAAATACATCATAGGCCCAAAACTGCTTTTAATTCAAAAATTAATTCAGAAAAACAGAAGGGTTAAACAACTACTTCCTTCTAGACTAAGTCTTATTTCAACTGTTTGCCAAACTTGTATTTGAACATGAATATTTTAATCCTCTCATTGCTACCATATACCCTGTCTCATTTTTGCACTTTAAGTGAATATATATAATGGTTTCTGATTCTGACTTTCACCCTAAACTGTAATATTTGAATATAAACTCACATCATGCCCTTAAGGTAACTACAAAGCAGGATCTTGGAGGTGATTATAACTTATTTTTTCAGGTATGACAGGAAAATGGATACCCAGAAGGGTGGGTTAGTAGCTAGAATCCCTTGTGCCAGTGCAAACTTTCCAAATTTGCACACTAAAAATTTGCACTGGCTTTGCTTTCTGTTGACACATGGGTTACAGCCTGTGCAGTGCTGGAGGGATTTGTATGCAGAGTTATGTCACACTTGTGTAAGGCCTTACCATCAGTGACTGGGTAAATAAGTACCAAAAGAAAATTTTGGAAGGAAAATTGTGCAGACCATTCTATACAGACATGAGTTATAAGAATGTTCTTGTCTTTAAAACAAAAGAAACATTCAAACACTTCTATTCATCACTTTGGAGTCCTCACATGTGGGATTTTGCAAAAAGATTGCAAGTAAGGGGCTGTAGTCAGGATGAAGTGATAACTTACAGGAGGGGCAAGGGCTGCAGCCAAGATTGTGTCTTAGACCACAGATGGAGCTGGGAAACCCATAAACTTAGGGCAGAGAAAGGCAGGCTTGAAAAGAGGCAGCAGACTTTAACAATCACTCTGGATATAGTCATGGTTATTCAGGTGGATGATGGGAGGAAATGATGTGTATTAAAGGGGAATAGTAGCAAAGGAGTCAGCAAACACATTAGCTCATACATTACAAAAGATCCAGGGGTAGATTTTTCTTTTGTTTTTGAAGACAGAAGCCGTGTGTCTGTGGTTCACCCTATCTAATAGCATCCAGCTGCTTTTTCCTAGTTGTTACTGTCTTGTAATTTGTTTCAAGCTTGAATGCCAATTAAAGTGATCCGGAATTTGATTTAAGTTTTAAAAAAACAACAATCAGTTGTTAGCATGGCACATAGGACACACTGAAGAAAGTTGTAGGGATTAGTCCCGGGTTGGCAGAGGAGTGTGCTCTACAATAGCTGCTGGAGAGGAGAGTTATTTTGTTTCCAGCCTAAAATGAGACTTGTAAGAGGAAAATTTAGATCAGCTTCCACACAGCAATAGGCTGAATCAAGTGTTTTCTTTTTGCTTGTTAGTTAAATTTTCCTCTTTCCCAACCACTTAATCATCAGCGATAATCCTCTCTAAATTGCAATGGGGCTTTTGAAAGTATATGGTAAACAGGGTGTTTCTCAGATTGCAAAGGAATGGACTCTTGTCCCTCTACCAGGCTTTCTTTAATTGTTAAAGTAAGACCCTCACCTGAGACTAGGCAACAAGCTTGTATTCAGTAAATGAATAGGGAGACTTTTATATTTTTAGCTTGAGTGCTGTTGCAACAACTACTTACTAGACTGTGGTAGATTGGATGCAGTGACTTCTGTTTTGCTTCCTTGAAGGGGTGCTGGCCACTTCATTATCTATAGTTCTCTCAAGATACTAATTGGGTGTGTATATGCATGTAATAAATCAAGCAAGGAAATATTCTTTTGGAATTTTTTCTTCAAGATTCAGAATGTGTCTTGGATAAGTGTATGTATAAATGAAAAGTAGACTTTTGTTTGCCTAGGATTACACTTGGTCTTAATTCACCATATTATGAAATATTAAAGCTATATTTATTAGTGCTTTTTGAAATATGATTGTATATTTTTTTGTGTGTGTTGATGATATTAGGCTTCCTAATTCTCTCCAACAGTGACTGGAAAGCAACAAAGGGAAAAATCCCACTCCTTTAAAAATACGTTATTAAATATTTTCTTCCTTGGGTAACACTGGTTATACTTTGGCTAAATATGCCCTAGGCCCATTGTAAATATCTCTTTTCTTCAAAATGTATTTTTTTTTCCTTTTTTTAATAATGGTAAGATTTGCAAAGACTTAACTGTCTGAATAAACAGTATAGCTGTATCAATTCAAGAAAAAGAGCAAAATAATAACTGTCTTATCATTTCAGTTATAGTGTTACATCTCTGGCATCTGTCCAAGTTCAAAAAGAATAATGACTGAAATTGATCAAACTTCAGAAGACAAATGCATTTTGTTATATAAATTTATGAGCAATCATTCTGGAAACCATCAGCTCCTAGGAAGTGGGAACGTGAGTCAATGAATTTACAAAATAATTTTAGATCTTAACATTGGTTTTGCTGTTTAATTTACTTATTTTCACAAGTGAATAAGAGGTTCTACTCCACAATTACCATAAATAGGTCTCAGAATAACGGAAACATAAAACCGCAGTTTTTGAAGATGTGATATAGAGTTGAGAGTGTGTCACAATTACAAATATTTTCCACTGTGTCTTCATTTGTGTCTTGGTTTTGGCTGGGACAGAGCTAATTTTCTTCTTAGTAGCCACAATAGTGCTGAATTTTGGATTTAGTAAGGGATTTGGTATGAGAAGATTGTTGATAATATACTGATGATTTTAGTTGTTGCTAAGAGATCAAGGACTTTTCAACTTCCCATTCTTTGCTAGTCTGCAGGTGCAGAAGAAGCAGGGAAGAGCATAGCAAGAACAACAATAGTACTTTCCTGTTCCTCAGCGGAAGGCTCTCTCTGCTGACCTCAAATTGCCAACTGACTTTGCAGCTAGATTTATAAGGCCTGACACTGGGCTTGTAGATGTCTTGTTCAGAAGTAGTGAGGAATATTACTGTGTTTTGTCAAAAGTGACACAGTTACAGGCTTTAAGTTGTCAGATACGTTGTTAAAGTTGCCAGATGGATCCATGTTTCTGTGCTGTCAATCAGCATAATTTCTGAGAGTTCAGCACTATTACCTTTTAATTCAGCTTTTTTTTTTTTTTTTTTTTTTTTTTTGTCCAGCTAACTTTTAGTGCTGAAATGACAGATGGGTCTGACCTCTATGCACCAGGTACTAGGTATCTTGTCACTACACTAAATATGACTTTATACAAAAAAATGCCTTGACTAAAATAGAACTGGAGTCCTTGATCTAAGCACAGGCAAAAAATTGCAAACATTTCAGTATCAAGACACAAAAGTCTGGCTTTACACACTGGATTGAAAAGCCTGTGGTGCCTCCAATGCTAGCACAAAGTACCATCACTTCATTTAAATCAATGAAACATTGACAATCTACACCAGTCAATTACCTTCACCTTGGCTCTAAATGTATTCGTATATTAAAGTGAAATACTGCATTTAGTGACTGTAGCTGTTCTTTGTTATTTAATAAGAATAATCTTCCTATTTGAGGTTGCTGGTGAAGAGGAGTGATCGAAGTCTTACTCTGTGATCTCTTAAGTGCCTATAGCTCTCACTGCCCACATGATTGCCTTTAAAATCCTTGAAACTTCTGTCAAACACACATACCAACTAATTAATTCTATTTTCTTGATTTTATCCCTGCCACAGTAAGCAGCTGTGGAACATTTATTTTGGAATATTTATCTTTCATGTGAAAGACAGTATTCTAGTCTCCAGAAAAGGACCTCTATTCAACAGTAAGATGAATATGAATCACTAGACACCCTTGAGATGATAAAGACCAACCATATATATTAGTAAACATACAACCAGTGGGTGATAGGAGTCACAGAATTATAGAATAGCCCAGGTTGGAAAGGACCTCAAAGGATCATCTGGTACAACTTTTCATAGGGAAGGAGGCCTAGATGAGATTGTCTAGCGCCCTAGCCAATTGCATCTTGAAAACCACCAGCAACAGGGACTCTACCATGTCCCTGGGTAAGTGTCCCAATCCGATGTCGGGATCATTAAAATGTCCCGATCCGATGTCAGGGAAGGTTTTGATATGATCCCGAAAGTGAGATTAAGACACAAACGAGGTCACATGCCGTACTGCCAGAACACCTTTTATTACAAAAAGAAGAGTAATAAAGAGAATAGCGATAGGACAGGATGAAACAAAAGATGGGAAATCAAGCAAGGAGTCGGGATAGGGCAGCAAGAACAGTCACCACCACAGGTCCAGCAGTGAGGTGACAGTGAGGGGTGGGCGAGGAGGTCTCAGTTGCTTGTTCCAGTGGTGATGTGGCGTGGCGCGGTGCAGTCAGGCGGTTGTCCTCTCTGTCTCTCTCCTTCTCTCCCTCCTTTTCTGCCTCCTTAAATACCCTTTGAGGGCTGTAGTTTTGATAGCAATGGCATAGCTCATAGCATAGCTCATAGCTTTGTGCCTCCCAGCACTTGGGGAAGGGACATGTCCGGGCAGAACACCCCTGCGGGTAGGGCGCCTTAACAAGTCGGGGTTTCCAGAACCCAGTGTTCTTGTGACCGTCCTTGCAAGCAATCTTTGAGACAAGTCTATAGTGCGGTTCCTCACAGGAAGTTATTTCAGTGGAAATTCTCACTGTAAAAAATTTATTTCTTATATCAAGATGAAAACTCTCCCAGGGCAACTTGTATTCATTGCCCATTGTCTGCTCCATGAGGGCCCTGTTCCAGGTGCAGGACTTTGCAATTTTCTTCACTGAATTTCATACTGCTCTTGCTAGCCTGCTCTTCCAGCCTGCCCAGGTCTCTTTGTAAGATAACTTTCCTTGATGTGTGTCCTTCACCAACCAGTTTGGTGTCATCAGCAAGCTTGGTGAGGGTGCTTTCAATCATGACATCTAGATCTTTTATGAAGATATTGAACAGCAGGGGGCCCAGTATCAAGCCCTGGGGGACCCCACTTGTGACAGGCCTCCAGCCTTTGGAAAATGTTGAGGAGAATTTACTTCTCTGGAAGGTTCACTTACCTACTGTGGTGGCTTCATCCACAGCTAAGACCATGTGGTCCTGCACTCACTCCCTCCCACTGGGTGAGATGAGGAGAAAAAATGAACAAAGGGGTCATGGATCGACATGAGGACAGGGGTGGCTCACTCACCAGTTATGGTCATAGGCAAAACAGACTCGACTTGGGGAAGAAAAAAACAACTTAATTCATTACCAATCATTCAGAATAGGATAGTGAGACGTAGCAACCACATCTTAAGACACCTTCCTCCACCCCTCCATTCTTCCTGGGCTCAAATTGCTCCTGATTTCTCTACCTTCTCCCTCACAGTAGCACAGGGAACAGGGAACTGGGGTTGCAGTCAGTTTGCATGTACTGCTTTTTCCAGCATGAGGTCCCTCCCATGGGTTACAAGAGTCCAGGAACAAAGTGTTCCAATGGGGGCTTCCCGTGGAGTCACGGACCTCCTGGGGAACAGCTCCTGACTCCGTCATGGGGACATCCATGGGCTGCAGATAGGTC
Source organism: Antrostomus carolinensis (assembly GCF_000700745.2). Taxonomy (NCBI): domain Eukaryota; kingdom Metazoa; phylum Chordata; class Aves; order Caprimulgiformes; family Caprimulgidae; genus Antrostomus; species Antrostomus carolinensis. Next base: position 13,835 of record NW_010291889.1, on the reverse strand, counting down.
TCTGGTCCAGCACACCTCCTCCCCCTACTCTGGGGATCTCCTTGCTCATCATGTGCTCTCAAAGTCACAACTGCTCTCAGACACAGTTTTCTGTTCCGGCATGGAGTTCTTCATGGCCTACACGTGGGTATCTGCTCCACCACTGAAATTCTGTGGGTTGCAGAGGACCTCATTTACCTCTTCCTGTTCTTCATGCTTATTGATCTCAGCGTCTGAGGTTTTCTGTCTTCCCCCTCCTCCTTCCTCATGGAAAAAAAGCTCTTTTTGTTTAGGCTGATGGTTGTTTTTGTTCAACCATAAGGAGGTCAATCCTCAAGGTTCTCTTCTCCTTCTTCTTTTCAAAACAGTTCTTCCCCTCATAAATATTGATTCAAAGAGGTATCTTCCCTACAGCTTTGGATGCCAGCCCTCCAAGTTCTTTAATTTAAAGGACAAGTCACTAAGTCAACAAAGGTTCTCCTGCCTCTTCTTCATAGATGGATCCCATCTCTCCTCAAGAGGCTTTTTCCATTGATAAACATCCCATGATCATAGAAACCAAAGCCCTGGCAATGACACCAGCCATTAAGCCAGGTACTGATCTGCATGATGTGTCGACTTCTGCCTGCACCCCTATCCCTGACTGGCAAGAAAGAGATCACTTGAGCACTCATCCTTTTCACTTCGTCCTCAGGGATCTGAAGTCCTGTTTGATTTTGCCTAGCTTTTGCTTTACCATGTCACTGCTGCCCATATGGAAAAGAAGTGGGGGATGGTAGTCTGTGCTTTTAACCCATTGTGGTAGTCTCTCTGTGATATTCCTGACAAGTAGCAAACCTCCTTTGACTGTACATTAGGTTAACAGCTGGGTGCCTCAGTGCGTATCAACAGAGCTAACCACTAATAGTGCTTAACATCTCCTTTTGCAGCATTTAGTATGTGCTTCTGGTATGGCTTCTCCCTATGAATCTTGCTTATTAATTTTGTATGTTGCCAAGGCTTTGTATCTGTGGCTGGCTGGTATATATAAGGAAGGGGATTGAAGTGATATCCTGTTCCAAAGGGTCACCAGAGACCATGGCATCTCATCCAAGGTGCTTCCTGTTCACTGTTGAAGGTCTGGTAGCCTGTGGAGATCAGTGTCATGGGGCCTAGTATTTCTTCTTGCAAACTGTCAAATAATACTCTATTTCTTATTCAGCCTTCTTAATATAGTGTAGCCTGCTAACTTCTCCCTGCAACTCCTCCACCTGCTGCCTGAGCGATCCCACCAGAGCGTAGCCTGTATAAGTGGACAAGAGACTCTGATGCAGAGGCATTCAACAGTGGCAATGTCACGTGTGTAGTGCTGTGACCAGTTTAGGAATCTCCAACTGAAACTGGAAAGAGTCCAGTAGAGGGCCCTGATGCTGGTAGTGGCTGTGAGCTCATGGCCTATGGGTAATTGCTGAAGGAATTTTGCTTGATTTAGCCAGAAAGAGAAGATGAAGGGGGAGTTAATCAGAGCCTTTCTCTTCCTAACATTGGGCTGAGGGCCAAGGCTTAGAGAGATAATGGAGCCACACTCTTTTCTGGGTTGCTCAGCCAAAGGACAAGCTGTAATGGTCACCAGATGCAGCAAGACAAATGACCATTGGAGTAAAAGAAAAATCTTTCTCTCTCCAGATAGAGGTTGTGGAAGCCTTCGTGACTTTGACCACACAGGATGCCAAGCGACCTGCGTCCACATCAGAAGTAGCTGTGATCTGAGCAAATGATCAGAATAGATGTCTTCCAGAGGCACCTTCCAACTGCAATTGTTCTATGATCCTCAATTCAGAAAGGGATACACTTGTAGAGATCAGAAAGAGTCTGAAATCACTGAGATAAAATTCTGTAATTAGAAGTGGAAATCCATACTGTGAAGTTGCTGAGTGTTTAATAGTGCTTTAGAAAAGGATTAGAGGGAATAGCACACTAAACTTGCATTGCTAAGGTGACGTTTATACACCTCTGCCCTGTCATCCAAATTTCTGTGGCACACTAAAACAATTTGTATATAGGACATAAGAAGTAAATTCTCTGCTGTACTTGATGCTTTGAATTCTTAGCTTAAGGTCTTGTTTTGTTTGGAGAATTGTGATATACGACAGAGGTAAACATCCTGGAGAGAGTATGGATGGGAGAAGTAAGAATGGTGGAGGTTTAAGAAATACATTCTTTGAGGAAAAGTTTGTGGATGTTCTCTATCATTTATTTAGACCAACAACTAACAGAGAATTCTAAGATGTAGTGTAGTATGGTAATATTCCATTACAGAAAAAAAGTACTCCAAAGGTGGAATGCTCAATTGTTTTCTGTAGAGAAATATAGAATATATAGTCTTAATTTACAGAGAAGATTTAGCCTAAGTCTAAAAAATATCCAGTTCTTAAAAAGGTAAAATTGTTACAGGGTATCCAGAAGTTCTGGATGTTTTCCATTGAAAAAAAAAATTAAGAACAAGTCAGACAAATATGTGCAGTGAGTTATGCACATAAAATTGGATCACGTTCCCGGTACTCTGGCTGTTGTCTTCACATTCTTCATAGCCCTACATGTATATGATTACAGCCTTGCCTGTGACATGCCTTGCAGAAACTGCCTATACTCTCAGAATAGTCATACAGTTAACAAGTGTACATTCTTACTACACAGTTTGATGATACATTTAGAAATACCTGTGCAGAGCTCACTAATTTCACAAAGATTTTAATAAGTGTGGAGACTTATACTGACAGTACTGTACCATTTTCTAGTAAACCCAGCAATATTTCAGAGCAACATCAGTGATCAGCACAAAAAAATTTGATATTTTTATTATTAAAATATATTAAAAATTTATAATTTAATTTTACATAAAAGCCTAGGCAAGTGTATTATGATATTTGACAGCAAGATTAGCTACTTGTGCTCAGAAATAATGTATGCTAATTCAGCATTGTGTAAGTATACAATCGAAAAACTTAATTTCTTAAATGCAAAGCTAAAATTCGAACAAGAATGAACAAAGCTATCAGAATGATGCACAAATATTTTAATTTTTAAATCATTTAAATCTATCATTAAATATTCCAACTGAATTTCACTTATTTAGTATAACATTAAATTATAGCTATCCATTTTCAAAATAAAATTTTAATCTTTACAACTCTGTTTAAATCAACATAACTTCACAATTAAATAAGGTCTCAAGGTATAGTAGAATTAGTGTTAGAAATTATATTTGCTTTTAATCAAAAAGATACACACAGTTGTGAATTCATAATTAATTTTATGATTACTTTCTAATGAGTGATTGAAGTTTGTTTATATGACTAGTTTTCTCTACTGTCTTCATTCTAGAAAAAGATCTGTCAATAATCCTATGTAAAATGCCCATTTTAAATAGCAGAATTTGTCAAAGAACATGGGATTCTATGAAAATGTTTAGTCAATTTTGATATACCTTTAATAAAATAGTCATAATGTAATATAAAATGACCACTGCCAAAGAGGTAATGTATTTTCATTCACAATGCTCCAGGCAATATTTTATTTCCATTTCCCATGTGTCAAACAAACATGACATTCAAAATTGAGTGCCATATTGTGATTATCTAGGGAGACAGTTCAAGTCATCACACTAATATTAATTCTGAGCAGAAACTAGGTTAACAAGGTCATATAACTTAGACTGAGCATTCACAGCAGTGTTTGAGTGACAGTAGTGCAAAGTGCAGTATAAATACTATAGTTGCAGCCCAAAATCTATTAAATAATATTATGCTGAAGGATCAGCCTTCCAGAACTAGAAAATGCCATATTTTCCATCTCGGTCTGCAAAGCCTGAATCACAAGCTTTCATATTTGTTCCAAGAAAAGCATAGATATGAGCTTTAGGTCTAACAGTGCCATGAAGCCACGGGTGAGCAGTTCATCTTGAACCCTTTCCCCTCCAGAGGTGAGGGATGTATGGCTGAATCCCGGACCTCCTCTCAGAGACGTAAGCTGGTGCTCATAAGACAATCTGGGTCTTCTGGAGCTGTGCACAATATTGGGTGAAGGGGTTACTGGTGCAAGTTCCTCAGCTGCTGCTAAATAGACACCACCAGCTGGGGAATGGGTAGGGTCTTGGGGATCTGGTGTAAGCAGTCACCCTTAGCTGTCCTCTCCCCATCTCTGCCACAATGGGCATATGAACTTAAAGCACTCCCCTTGCAACGTCCTGTCACTTTGGAGTCAAAAACTTCAGGTCAGTCTTTCCAGTTTCATTTCCATGCTACCAGCATTTCGCTTTGGGAAGAGAAACAACAGTTTGGAGCATGTCAGACCTTAACTAAATTTGATTGGAATATGTGGGTGAGAAGGGGGAAAAGGCAGCAGGGGGTAAATGAAGAGTTTAATGAAAGAAATGCTAACTTGAGGCATCCCAATAAGGCTTTATAAGATACTTTTTCAAAAAAATTGATTTGGGAGCTTTGCTAATTTTCTAGCAGTCTTAATTTAAAACTAGAAATTAGCATTTCAGTCTGAAAAAGGAAGTCTTCAAGCTAAAAAGAAAAAGTCTCCTAAACTGTGTTATAGTTCATTAATGCTGCTCTTTTTCCATCATACTCTTAGGGCAGCTTCTAGGCATCTATTCACATGCATACTCATTAACCTTTTTCCAAACAGAAAGGTTACTTCTCTGCCCCATTCTGTGATCTTCCACAGCCAGGGACACTTTCCTTTGAGCTTTACTCTTCAGCCCTCCCCTCACAACTGATATATTTGTTATCACCAATATATTTATTATCTGATATATTAACCAATATATTTATTATCAAACTCCAAAAGCTTTTTATGCACATAAATTCTTACTATTCACCTTTCACTTCCTCTGTTATTTAATATTTCTGTCTTCTACTCAAACTCAGTCCTTAAGACCACTTAAATGTATTTAGAACTTTCAAATTTCAATCTTTGTTTTTGATTTTTGCACTTCAAAATAAGAACAGATTAAATTTGTTGCAACCGCAGAAGCAGTAGGTGGTTGCACTTAATAAGTAAAGTGTTTTGTGGTATTGAACAAAGAAATCCATGTTAACCTGAATTATATTGCTTAAGGATTCAGACCTCTGTAATGTCCCTCTTGCAATGTTTCCAAAAGAGCAAAAAAAGAGTCTTGCTCAGTCTTGTGATGAGAAAGTCAGACTAATTGCTGGAGAAGCTGTCAGCTGGTGGTTCAAAGGCAAAGACAGTCCCTTTAAAATCCCAGAGAACACTCTGAATTTCCCCAAGCAGCAAACCTTTCCTGAAACCCTAAAACTGACTTACATACATCTAAAACCTACAACAATGTCTAGCAGACATTTTTGTTAAATTAATATGACACAAGGATATGAGGTTAGCTTATTTTGTTAAATGGATTGTGATTGTTGATTCATAACCACAGATTTAGAGCAGTTGTTACAAAATTAGAAAAATAAACATGGAGACTCCTTTACCCAGTGTTCATTTTGGTATTATAGTATCACAACACAGCATTGAAAGTGATTGAGCAGATCAGGAGCTAAGCTTCCGGTGTCCTGTCCCAGTTAGTCTTCTCCAAAATTAGAATGCTACCTTTTATTGCTCTTGCTGGTGATAGACAGTAATTAATTGTTTATCTAATTAAGGCAGGTTAGGCTTTAGTGTGTGACAGCCTGGAGATTAGGAAATGACAGAGATGAGTTCAAAACATGAGGTTAATCTTCTATTTCCATTGCTCCATACTTTTGAGATAATCAGGACAATATTCTGTTGACAGTCTTTAGTATGATTATGTGTCCTGGTTTTGCTAGGATATTGTTAATTTTCTTCTCAGTAGTTAGAAGAGCCGTGTTTTGGTTTCAGTTCAAACTTGTTATGAGAACATCACTGATAAAAGTACTAATGTTATTAGTTGCTGCTGGAGCTCAAGGACATCGTGTTTGGCTGTTCACAGCTGCATAAGACCTGGGAGGGAGAAGCGCAGTGAATAGCAAAACCCAAAACTGACATTTGGATGTGCCAATGAAATATTCCATTAGAAATGTTTAGTATATTATCTGTGACTGACTGGAAAAAGGGTGGGAGGTGGCAGGGGGGGATTCACACGGGTTTTCGCTCTTCCCTTGCTCTCCGGGGATTTCAGTTTTGGCTTCAGGATTGTCACTCCTCTGGGACTGTTATCGAAGAATGGGCTGGACTTGGTCAGCAGGTGGCGAGCAACTGCACTGTGTATCACTCATTTGCATATTTTATTACTATTATTATTATCATCATTATTATTTTAAGTTTTATTTTATTTCAATGATTAAATTGTTCTTATCTCACCCTACAAGTCTTCTTACCCTTTGCCCTCCAATCCTCTCCCCTATGCCCTGGGGGCGGGGGGGGAAGTGGGTGAACGGCTGTGTTGGCTGCTAGCCAAGGGCCAGCCCATTGAAACTATCACATTATGGTACTTATTGTTTGATTGATTATGGCACTTCACATCTGGTTTTGGATCTGGGGATGGACTACTTGCAAGGTGCTAGTATCAATTAGGATTAATAATTATGATTGTTCATTTCAGAAATTACTCTCAAACATTGACATATCTAGAATACTAATAACCAAAGAGTTCTGTCTTTGTAAATTGTTACAATTCTGCAGAGCCAGTAGATTCTGGGTCTGCCCATTACTTGTGTTACATGCTCAAATTTTAAAGATAACTTTGGGATGACTATTGCCAAGGAAATATCTTTAACATTCACCTGTCAAAATAGTGGTTTATAGTAGAGAGCATGTATATTTTAACACTAGCTCACAAAGAAAATATGGAACGAGAAGAGTTTAATGTGAGGATATGAAAGGTCATGAGGACCAATGTTTAGTTTATTGAGAAAGGATTTCTTGGCATGGAGTTATACACGTCATTGTAAAAATCTGTTTTATTGAAATCATCCACTAACCTGATTTCATTGCCTCCTTAATTCCTTGTCCAAGAAAATAGGCATTTATAAGTCCAATACTCTAATACAATTGTCAGTACAAATCACCAGGAAACCAGAGCAAGCCTTTGGAATAACATCTGAAATTAATTTGTCAGCTGAGGCATGTAACTGACACATAGAGATAAAGAAATAGAAAGATATATAATGGTTCGGGATCACCACAGATATTCAGCCTACTTACACTTAGTCAAACAGCAGCACGGGGCTTTAGATGTAACAATATCTTAGCCATACACTTCAGATTAGCTTGTTTACCTGCTCCCCCCAAATAAATTCTATTAGTTAATTTTAAAATTAGCTCTATTTTAAGGTAGTTATGAGCCATCCTTACAGAATAATTATGTGTCTTTTCCACAGTATTTGTGGGTTAGTGCATGAAGGATGGTGAGAGAAGGGAGGAGAAGGGAGTGAGCAAACAAAAATCTCCTTTTCTCTGAGATCACTCAAACTACAATCTCCTTATTGGAGAAACTTTTCACTTAGAATATATTGCATGAGATACTCCAGGAGAACACTGGTCATTGTGTCACTGCATCTTTTTTATGCTTTTGATAGGCTCTGCAGAGAGATCTTGATAAATTAGAGGGCTGGGCAATCAACAACTGTATGAATTTTAACAAGGGCAAATGCCAGATTTTGCACCTGGGACATGGCAACCCTGGACACACACATAGACTGGGGAATGAGAGGCTGGAGAGCAGCCCTGCGGAGAGGGACCGGGGGGTTCTGGGCAATGGCAAGTTGAACATGAGCCAACAGTGTGCCCTGGCAGCCAAGAGGGCCAACCATGTCCTGGGGCGCATCAAGCACTAATTGCACTGTGAGCCGGTCGAGGGAGGTGATCGTCCCACTCTGCTCTGCACTGGGGCGGCCTCACCTCGAGTCCTGTGTGCAGTTTTGGGCATCACAGTATAAAAAGGACATAAAGTTACTGGAGAGTGTCCAGAGGAGGACCACTGAATTGGTGAAGGGTTGAGAGAGGAAACCATACAAGGAGAGGCTGAAGTTGCTCAGTTTGTTCAGCCTGGAGAAGAGGAGCCTGAGAGGAGACTTCATCGCAGTCTATAACTTCCTCACAAGGGGAAGAGGAAGAGGAGGTACTGATCTCTTATCCCTGGCAACCAATGATAGGACCAGAGGAATTGGCAGGAAGATGTGCCAGGAGATTTTTAAGTTGAACTTAGGAAAAGGTTCCTCACTAAGAGGGTGGTGGAACACTGAAAGGCACCAAGCCTGACAGTGTTCAAGAAGCATTTGGACAGGGCCCTCAGACACATGGTCTGAATATTGGGATAGTCCTATACTAGGATAAGAGTTGGACTTGATGATCCTTGTGGGTCCTTTCCAACTCTCAACATTCTATGATCCTATGGTACCTAGCATTGCTTTCTGACATTTCTGTTAAAATTCTGTAATTATCACTCAGTCACTGTGGTTCCAGCTTTCAGTAACAGTAATACAGAGGCCCTATCAGGAGTTTTTCTCAGTTTCTTCATTGGCTTCATTGAAGGGATGGCATTATAAGATTCCTAAATATCACTGAAGATATTTGTGTTCATCTATGGTGAAGGACTAGTGATTTTATGATGGAAGGTATTCTCTACCCCTTAGAGTCTTTTGTGTAAGTAAAGGAAACACAACATTATGAGGTTTGGAGTGAGAGGGAGTAGCGTCGTCTCCTACTGTGATCTCTGAACTAATGAGTTTTGGTACTAAACAAACTTTGTGAGAAAACAGTTATTTAGAAAAAATAACTGAGCCCAATGTAGTGAAGTGTGGGGACTAATTCTGAGATAAAAGATAAGCACATGATGTCTCTTTGTTATTTACCTTTCAATCACCAGCTGCTTGTTCCGCATCAAGGATTGCAAGGTCTGGTGTAGATTAGATTTTTCTTGACTTTTTCCAATGGTGAGAAGAACTACCTTTGTGTGAAAACTACTTGACTTCAGGTAGAGAGAAAACTCCATCCTCTGTGAACACCAGTTAGAACCAATTATAACCCAACTGATTTTTCTTGGCATCAAAAACCAATAACAAAATCAATGCAAAATATAACTCCACCAGCAATTTTCATGTCATTCCTAGTGTTTCTGGATGGAGTCTTAACTGACAATAGGCATGCCCATGTGTGAGAAGGAAAGCTTTTATGTTTAAGATAGAGAAATTTATTGTAGAAGAAATTGTTTTTAAAACCTTGGTAAGGTAAGAGGAATAAATATTTAAACCATGGGTTCTGCAGTGTGAAAAGGGGGAAATTTGCTAATTATGTTTCCGGCAGAGTTTACACTGTTTCTTATTTGAAACATGCCTAAAATATTTTTCCCACAGCTCTGTTAAATGGCAGGAAATGAGCTGATTTTCCATATGTGAAACATATTGTCAATATCTTCTAGCTATGTCCTCAGTTTTCACCCCAGGTGTATACATTCACCTGCTGTAGAACTAGAAGATCATGCAAATAATTAAAAGCAATAGCTGGTCTGCTACTGGGAACCACTTTTGCTGTAAGGTACTTCCCTACCTCTTCTATTTGTCTGCCTAATAGAGCAGGAGCCTCAGCACACAGCTGCGAGTCAGTGGCAACTATGTCCTCAGTTTTCACCCCAGGTGTATACATTCACCTGCTGTAGAACTAGAAGATCATGCAAATAATTAAAAGCAATAGCTGGTCTGCTACTGGGAACCACTTTTGCTGTAAGGTACTTCCCTACCTCTTCTATTTGTCTGCCTAATAGAGCAGGAGCCTCAGCACACAGCTGCGAGTCAGTGGAGGAGAGGAGAGGAGAGGAGAGGAGCTGCTGCCACCACATGTCCCAGCAAGGAGCAGGAGCAGACGGGTTATTCCTGTCCTCCTTTGTATCCTCTCCTCTAGCCTATGCTTCTGCTCATTTATATATATGTACTGCTACAAAGGGAGGAGACCTACTTCTTTTTCACTAGTGTTAATTAACGTTACAATATTCATTGTTCTGCCTTCACAAACAATCTCTTAAACTGATATGTCTAAACAAGCAAAATCATTTCAGGTTTGGAGAAAGCTGCTTGGTCCATCAGGTGGGAAAAGTAAAACAAGGTGCAGGGCTGGCCTGAGCTGAAATCCTGCTGCTACAGACCATGCAGAAATCATGTCCCCAGGTTGTGTGGTACGGCACTTGAGCTTTGGTGTGTTGTTGCTAAAAGCTTCACAGGTCCTGAGAGGGTGGGAGCTTATTTCCCGGTCTTCTACTGTTGGAGTAACTCTATGTGGTTTTTTATGTAACTTTACCTAACCAGGTATTTGCAGGCAAAAATTTTATCTTGTTCCTTTCCCATTTATGAGACTTCTGCAGTGCTTTTGATACCAAATTATTGCTTGCTGTCTTTCAAGAAGTAGAGATAGGAAGCAGATAGAAAACTCAGGGAGAGACCAAGGGCTTCTCCAGAAGCCTCAGATTAAATATTTTTAAACCATATCAAACCGCCTTCTGACAGTATTCAAAGGATTTCTGTGAAAAAATAAAGTCACTGAAGAAAGTAGCCAAGCTGCGCCTCATGAATACCTTACTTACACATTCCCCTTCAAAGTCTACTATTTTGTATTGGGTCTGTCTGAGACAAAGTTAATTTTCCCCATAGCAGATTTCAGAGTGCTGTGTTTTGTATTAGTAGCTAGAAAGGTGTTGATAACGCACCAGTGTTTTGTTTACTGCAGGGAAGTGTTCGCACAGCATCAAGGTTGGCTCTACAACATTTTCTGTGCCCCTCCAGTAGGCTGGGGGTGGGGAAGGTCTTGGGAGGGTACATAGCCAGGACAGCTGGCCCAAACTGACCAAAGGGATATTCCGTACCAGCTGACATCTGCTCAGAAATAAAAGGTAGGAGAAGAGAGTGGGAAGCGAGGAGCATTTGTTATTTACATTTATCCTCCAGGGTAACTGCTATGCATATGAAGCCCTGCTTCCAAGGAAGTAGCCAAACATCACCTGCTGATGGGAAGTAGAGAATAAATATTTTGTTCTTCTTTTGCTTGTATGTGCACAGCTTTGCTTTGTTTCTATTAAACTGCTTTTGGTCTCAACCCATGAGTTTTCAGGTTTTGTTCCATCTTACTTTCTCCCCTCCCCATCCTGCTGAGGAAGGGGGTGATAGAGTGGGTTGGTGGGCACCTGGCATTCAGACAAGGTCAACCCGCCAAAAGTTTTCATGGTGACAATAAGCAATTAGTCAGCTGGGAACATCCCATTCATGAATCTAGGCAGGACAGTATTGGGCTCTTCCTACCTGCACCTTTAGCCAAGCAGGGAAGTGGCTTCTTCTCTCCAATTGCATTGCCCTCAAAGGCTACAATCTCAGGCATTGCTTGGGTTGATCCTCCCTTTCCTTCACATCTGAAATCAGCTCTGAAACTAGAAGTGGAAAGAAAATCTGAGACAGTGCAACAAACCTGAATGATACCCGAAAGAAAAAAAAAAAAAAAAGCTGTGTCCTTATCTGCCTCTAGGGCCATCCTCCTGTCCTCCAAATGCTCATAGCAGTTTTTATATTTTGTTTACCTGAACAAAGGAGCAGCGACCTAAGCCTAATAAATGTGTGCCTGGTCACTCTGTCCCCATTTACAAATATTTTAAAAAGAGCAGCAGAAGAATCTTTTCTTCTTTCAGGTGTGAATGAATGTCCAAGAACTCCAGTTTTGGGACAGAGAGTAGCAGGGAGAAATGTATAGTATAACATAGGCTCTCAGGAATAATCCTATCCCTGCCACTTTTCCTGCTCATTGTTCTTCACTGCTGCCAGAGCAACACAAATGCATCAAGCTCAGTTACTGCATGAAAGCTTTCTGCAGGGTACAGATTTCTACTCACAGTGCATTTAATAGTGAAAATGGAGCAGAACTGCCCTGCACAGCAGAAAAAAAATAATATTGGATCTTTCACCTTGCCCAACAATAGTGGTTTGCTTAATTTGCATCCTCTCTCCAGCTCAGGGTCTGCAAATGGTAGTGTGGTGGGTGGAGCATAATGCAAATAGTAAGGACTTTAAAGCAATTGCTATTATTGCTGTCACATCTTGATCTTCGCTTCGGATTACAGAAATTATTATGATTTGTAAGGGAGACAAGAAAGCAAGAAGGTATAAAAGATGGTTTATTTAACCTATTCAATCTATTACTGTTCATTGCACTGCACACCAAATCTGGACAGACTGTCCTTGATTCACTCGAACAGACCATAAACTATGAAATCTACCCACTTTCCAGTGCATCTGCCCAGTGTTGATAAGCTCCTAATTTTAGCATGTCCACATCTTTCTCCAATATATCACTGATGTTGGATCTAAGTGTTTGGAAAGGCAAGAAAAAGTGTTTTATCTTTTGGGGTTTTTTTTACTCCTATTCAGAATAACTAAATAATGACTCCAGTGTGTCAGCAGATTAATTATACAATTACAAAATTTAATCATTGAATTTGAATCAGTTTTAACAGCTCCACACTGCTGTCATATGATCATGTCAATTTTGTAGCTCACGTGAGATCACGGCACCACAGAAACATTGGCTGGAAGCCCAACCTCCTGCTCAAAGTAGGACTATCACCAACACTGTGCTTCCATCTTTTTAAGTCTTGAGTAGATTGAGACTTCACAGTGTCTCTGGGTGACCAGTGCTGCAGTATCCTTTCCAGGGAAAAGGTTTTTCCCTAATGTTCAATTTGAAACTCCCAAGCTGCAATTTACCCCTTCTTGTGGTGTCTACCTCTACTGAGAAAGTTGACTCTAGTTTTTGTAAATCCTTTAAAGCAGTTGCAGGTTCTTAGATCATTCTTAGCTCCTCTCCACCAGGCTGCACAAACCCTTTTCTTGTTACTAGCCACTAGATGTTGAATCATTCACTATTAGCATTAGAGTGTGCTGCTGGTTCCAGATGAAAATGCCACAGGAGACAGTGTCAGAAGCCTTACTGAAGTATCTTGGGTTCATCACTGTCCCAGGTGGGTCCAGCATAATTTCATATTGACACATGCTTGTTGATTGTTCCTGATTCCTATCTTGTTCTTCATGTGTATAGAGATGTATAAAAAATAAATTAACACAAAAACTACCTAAAATAAATAATCAGTAAAGTCAGCTTACCTGCCGTCAACTCATATGAACCTGCTTTTGCCTTAAGCAGCAAAGTCAAAATGTACTAGTGGCTGTATTGTTCACTAGCCAACAAGGGGAAAGACTGCAAGTTAGGCTTCACATCGATCCACAGGGAAAGTTTTGCGTCCTCAAATTCACATTGATGAAATGACAGTGCAAATTAGAAACAAAATGTACACTAAGCAAGACCACTAGAGATCGTGTCTGTGGTTCATTTGTGTTTATTTTCCGGTGTTTGGCATTTAGGACTGTAGGAAGGCAAAACAATTCTTGATTTCATTTGTGCCAGGAGATGTTAACCTAAAAGATTCATGTTTTCATGCATTTTGCTGGGGCACATAAATACAGAAATCCATTTGTTCAAGTGAGTGAGCAGAATGGAATATAGATAGCAGGAGAGTCAAGTATGATAGCTTTGGCTACAGTGTGTTAAATAATGTGGGGAAATTAAAGGTTATTTTGGGCTGTAACTGTTTCCTGGTATTTAGTGATTGATTTCCATGTTTCCTGGTATATACTGATTGATTTCCATGATATGCTTTGATGGGTTGACCCTGGCTGGATGTCAGATGCCCACCAAAGCCCACTCTATCACTCCCCCTTGTCAACTGGATGAGGGGGGAGAAAAATATAATGAAGGCTCATGGGTCAAGATAAGGACAGAGAGAGATCACTCACTAATTACTGGCATGACCAAAACAGAGTCGACTTGAGGGAAAAAATGAATTTTAATTT
>NW_010291888.1:48514-50353 GCF_000700745.2 Antrostomus carolinensis | reverse complement strand
TCCCTTCCAGCTCACAACATTTGATGATTCCCAACAGACCCTCCCACTCAAACTGTTGTGATTGACACTGGAGGTGGCTCACTCCAGCCATCCTGGGCTGCACCTCTGGCGAGGGGTTCATCATGGGGCAGAACAAGCAGTGTGAGTCCCTCTTGATGAGGCAGCAGCTCTGAACACACCCCAGTGCCTCAGGGTTCTCCCTGCAAACACCCCTTCATGCCTGTGTTCCACTGGCCTCTTTGCTCCTCATCAACACAGCCTTCAGGCAATGCCACTCCAGAGCCACCCCAAGGCACCTCACCTTTGTACCCACTACCACTGCGGGTTGGGCTTTTAATTTGTATTTATTTATTTCCCTAATTTTACTTTTCAGAGATGGAATCTCCATGCCAGTTCCTTCTGATCCCATAAAGGGACATCAGCTCCACCGCAAGTCCAATTTCTTCTTTTCTATGTATTCATTAAATCCCAGTTAGTCACTGCATTATTTAATGGAATTGATGAGGTAATTAAGCTACAGGCAGACATGAACAGCCAGAAGTGTCAGGGAGGTTTAGGATCCCTCACTGCCCTGTTCCTGGTGTGATACCGTTCCTAATTTCACATCAATGACTCTAAGCTGTTGGTTCGAACTGCACGTGTCACACGTACCCAGTACTTGAGCCCAGCTCCGGCACAGCCCCGGGTGTGTGACCTTCCCTTTGTGTGACATCCCCACACGCACGATGGATCCCAACGCCGTCCTGCAGGCTGGCATTTCTGCTTCCTTTGCTTTGCTCGACGTCCTCTACCCATCCAATTCAGAATACAAGTTCCTTGACAGCTTTTTTGGTTAAATACAAAAAATCCCCGTGTTGGTTTCTTCTGAATTAATCCCGATTTACACCAACAGAAACTGGAGCAGCTCTGGCCCTGTGCAGATGTTTCAGTGAGAGGCACAAGCCTCAGCGTTCATCACGTGGGGACAAGGATCTCATTTTATTGCTGGGGGCTGGAATAAGAGGAGAAATTGGGACAGTTTGCAAATTACTCCAGGATTCACAGAGGGAGTGGTGAGTTATCCTTCTCCTAAGTACATCAGCTCCAGAGGAAGAAGAAGTGACCTCTACATCATGGACCTCACCTTATTTTCTGTGGTATTCAGGTGAGCTCTTTCCACGCAGCAGGGAGGCTTCACCTGGCCAATGGTCCTGCCCAGGGACTCTTTCTGTGCAGAAATCCTCTTTTCCACCCGCAATCAAATCGGCTCTGGACCCTCCACTCCTTTTTCCCTGGTAGAGGGAAGCACAAACCAAAGCCATCGGCTGGAGCACTCCCACCTCACCCCTTGGCTAAAGTAAAGCCCCACTGAGGGTTTCCCAGCCTACTTAGAATGCTGGGACACAGCATCCTCATCCCAGGGTGGGCAGAAACCCCCGTCCTCGTCCTGGCTCCTGCCTGGCAGGGTGCAAACATCCCCGCTCATCAACACTTACCTGCTGAAGCTTGCCCACCAGCAGAAAGACCAAGTGGGGCTTTGCAAGCCAAGAAGGAGATGTCCATCTCCAAGCTGTGGTGGGGCTCCATCCCTTCCCCAGTCCCAGAGCTGGGACACCCACACGATGCCTAGGGCTGAGCTTCCCGAGGGCTGTGCAGGACGGAGGTGATGCTGTGACAATAACTGCCATCCCCTGCACAGATTGCCTCCTGGTGCCTTATCTGCCCACAGATATCAGCAGCCGGGATCTTATCATGCTGTAATTACCAGGCCTAGATTTGCACTAATTAGCTCTCTGGAGTAAAGTTACCTCCAATCTGCCTGTTGTGGGTGCTCAGCAGGGAGCGATTTAAAGCCCAATA
>NW_010291888.1:35793-48418 GCF_000700745.2 Antrostomus carolinensis | reverse complement strand
GGGGCAAGCTCTGTAGGTAAAAAAACATTGGTTTGGGGGAAAAAATGTGGCTGTGGACTCTGCTACCTGCTGTGCAAGCCCAGAGCCAGAGGATGGAGTGGGACAGCTCCGAACACAATGTCCTTGGAGTGGCCACATACCATCTTTCCATGTTTTTTTCCTCTTTCTGTACAAGAACAAGCTCGCTCCCTTCCCTTGCAGGGGTCACCCAGCTGCAAGGCACCTCGAAACAGAAAGCACAGCTTAAACAGAGGAAAGTACTATTCCATTTATTGCAGTTGCAGCTAAAAAATAAAGAATAAGAAGATCATGCAGAGAAGCTGAGTTAGGGATGGGTTTTTTCTTTTTCTTTTCTTCTTTTTTTTTTTTTTTAAATCTGTTTTCTTTATCAAAATGAAAACACTGCAAAAAATCACAAAATCATCATCTGGGCGACAGAAGCTGGTAACACAGAGAGGAGGCCCTTCCCTGGGGCAAGAATTTTAATAGCTTCCCAGCCACAGGAGGCTGTTAGTGAATCTGAGCTGGAAGATTTTTTTCTTCACCCAGCTGGATCTTGCAGTCTTGTTACATCATTAACTCACCGCGATAATTTTTTTTTGAAGAGGGGTTTGTTTGATTTCCTTCCTGACAAACCTTCCAGGTAACTCTCTGTGCTTTGTTGTTTTTCCGAGGGAGAAGGAAGTCTCTGATGTGACAATCATCTGGTCCAGCTGGCTGGGATGCCCGTCCCAGCTCAGGGGCACGTTGACACCAAGGCTCGTGGCTCCTTCTCGATGGTTTCTGGCTGCTCTGCTCATCGCTCTCCTCCATCTCTTGGCCTCAGCAGGACACGACACAAGCCAAAGCGCAGTGATGCCGGAGCAGCTGCCGTGTCCTGCTCCTCAGCTCACACTCCCATTGACAGATTTGGGGTTGAGAAGATATTTTTCTTTCAGATCACATTAACAGCAATCACAGTCATCTTTCTTTTTTCTTTATATAGAAATTCCTGGCTATTGCCAGGGCCCAAGGTCAATGCTGTCCTTTCTCCTGCTCTCACCGTCGCACTTCTCTTTTTCTATAGATCTGAAGTTTGTAACAGGCACAGCGAGATGTTTCCTGGCCTCTGGTAAATGAAGGTTTTCTGTAAACTCCTCTGAACTGTTGTGTGAATGCCTGAGATAATGGAGGGCTTTATCCCACGCCACGCTCCCTCCCAGACGCAGGAAGAATGGTCTTTGCCACGTGTAGAACAGGTTGGGATTTGGGGTTGGGGTTTTTTTTTATATTCAGGTGAGGACTTAAGATTTGATGCTTTTTTTTTTTTCTTTAATATTTAGTTTCAAGAGCCAAATGCATGAAAATCCACCACACAAACCAGACCTGTGATTTTGGGTGGGCATCCATCTCTTGCACACTGTATCTGCCCAGCTTCTGCCCTCTCAGACCACTGACAACAGTAACACCAGGCTGTATTTTTAGTCCTTTGCAAATCATTACTGGAAAACGACCCTAGAGCCATGAGTTTCCCAGGTAACCTAACTGCTGCTCTCGCACTGCTTTTAAATGAGGTGCCTTTTAATTCTATCGAGCATTCGCTTGCTCTTGGGGCACAGGGAAGGATAAATACTGCTCCTACCCCAGGAAACAAAGTGGCTTTGGCTGGGAAAATATGCCTGGGGGGTAAGTGGTCTGGACTGGCTACTTGGAGTGGCACAGAGGGACCATCTCTTTGGAAGGCTGCTCCCCCTTCATGCCCTGTCCCATCCCATGACTCATCCTCAGTTTACAGGGATTACTTAAGAGCAACAGGGGAATTTGATCTCCATTAAAAGCAAATCATTTGTCACTCTGCAAGGAGTGGTGACGGGGAGGACAATTAGTGTGAATGTTTATGATGTCCATTAGTGGAGTGTTTATCAGTGTGAGTGTTTGTCCATCCCTGAAGGGTAATGAGAGAGTTTGGGGGGGGTGTCACCAAAAGGCCTCTCCAGAGCCTCAGCTTTCATTAAAAAGATCGTAAAAATAAAGTAGTAACAGCAGTTTTCAGGCTGGCGCTCGCAGTGAAGCACTCTCAGCAGCTGCTGCCTGTGTTTGCAGAGAGCCTGAACCAGGGGTCCCAGGGGACAGGGGCAGCACCCAGCGTGGGAGGGGGATGCCCCAGGGTAGATGTTTGTGGTGGGGTTCAAGGTATCACCATTCAAGGGAGCAGGGAAAGAAAGCCTGTGCAGATGCACCCACGAAGATCCACGGTGCTGGTTGTGCTCTCACAGCGCAGGGAGGAGTTAAATTCCTTTAAGCATAAGCTCAGTTTACAGATTTGGCTCAGGAAATGGATTTCTTCAAAGCAGAACAAAACCACGGGGTCCCCACAGGGAAGCACCATAAGAGCAAATAACACATCTTTCCTTTCCAGGTAGCCTTGGGCCCACTTCTCCTGTCCCACAAAGATCCACCGCTGACCTTTTTCGCTTCATTTCTTTCTTTCAGAGGAGTTTCCCCACGTGTGGCAAGTGCAGTCATCCTGCTCAGCTGGAATTTTCCAGCGAGACCAAAGCTGAGACCTGGGCTTCCCAGGGACGTGTCCCATTTTCTGCTTTCTGCTCTAGCAGAGCTGGCAAGCCTTTGGAGAGGGATGCGCCGTGCTGTTCTCTGCCCAGAGCCCCTCTTCCATCAGCTCCGCTCCCGGCTCCTGCTTGTTTTTGTTACACCTGTGAGCGGATGCGGGAGCTTTTGATCAGCCGGGATTCCTGCAGCATCACCAGCTTTCCAACAGAGGTGGATGCTCTGGATAGAAAAGTGGGTCATGTGCAGTGATGTGCTGGAGATGCTGCGATGGATGGGGGAAGCAGGGAGCCCAGGACAGAGGATGGAGGAGCCGACTGGTGCGTGGTTTGGATGGTACAGACTCCGGTGAGCTCTGGGAAAAATCCCATCCCTGGGAGTTTTCCTTGATGCACTCACCAGGCTGCACGGGACAAAAGGCTCAGCGTGGAAATGGCAGATTGCTTGTTCCCAGAGATCAAGGCATGAGCAGGCTTCTTCCTTTCCCCCACACGCTGGTGCTGGTCCCGCAGTGGTCCGAGGTGGCAGGAGCTGCTGGGAGGTGGGAATCATGCCCGGCCGCATCCCCATCGCCTATTCCCTCAGATGTGTTCTGCTGCTAATGAAATAATGTAAGAGACATCATTCTCCGTCACTTCCAGTTACACCCCCCCACGCAGGAGCCTGCCAGCACTCCCCTCCTTTGCCAGTGTAACAAACCTCTGCTAAAAAGAAAGGTCATTAATAATAATTACCCACAAAGAAGAAAAAAAAAAAAACCTCCTCTTTTAATGAGCCCTAAAAAAAAAAAAGTTTCTTAATTGAAAAGCTTTCTACTTTGGAGACAGCACCAACACTTCAGAGGAGTCCCAGCAGCTCCGCCAAGCGAAGATGAAATGAAGGAACGTGTCAGACAACGGCTTACAGGGCTGGGAGAGACGGACCTCAAAGCTGGGGTCACCCAAGCGCCGTCACCGAAAGCGAGGAACTATCAACAAGGCACTAATTGGGTTGAAGGGAGGAGGCAGATGGAAAGAAACAAAGCAGGAAAACAGCTTTGGAACAAACATTGTTAGACAGAGAAGCTCAGGCAAGCCAGAAGAATAGGGGTGATTGCAGGGACAGCGAGCCTGGTCCCATGCTCTGCCTCCATTCCATGGGCTCAACCCAATATTGACCCACCAGGATGACAAGGGGCCCCAGGAGAATCAACCTCAACCGTTCCCCTGGAGCAGGAAGGCTGAAGACCAGGAGCCCTCAGCATGGCACACGTTGTGCCAGACCATTTCCCATTCCCAGTCCATAACTATGAAGCTGAAGCTTTATCAGCTGGTCAGACAGATCCCACCGCTCGAGCATCTATCGCTCCCAGGGCTCTTCTGAACGGGTGACTGGGAATTTCTGCAGCCACGTAACCCCTGTGAGTTACGAGAACTCATTTGCCCACCACACACGTGCCCTCATGGGGCGACCCTTCCTCCTGAGGTGTTCACCGCCTGGCAGCAGCCCAGCCCCGGGCACAAAGTGCTTCTGCTGAGGCTCCATCGATCCATTTGGCTACTCACTCACTGGATTAATGAGACCTGGGCTCCAGGATGTGGCAATCCCCTCTTCCTGATGGCATCCATGTGGCCACTCTCTCTGTGGGTAACCGAGAGCCAAGGCTACAGCCCTGTGCACCATACAAGGGAGCTGGGAAGGGCTGGAACCACTCAGAGTGTTCTCAGAAAGCAGAGTAATTTGAAGATGGGAAGAGCCAGAGCAGGCTCAGCACCCGGACGCTTTGATGCTCCTCACCCACCCCTTTCCACATTCCCAGTTTCAACTATTTTGTGCCCTTGCTCCAATGCAAGACGTTGCCCAGGATGTCTCAAAGATTTTTCCCTCAGCAGCTTCTCCTCAAGCTCCCCGAGGGGAGATGTTTTTCCAGCCAGGTCACTGCAGCTGCTGGTGTTATTTTGCCCAATTACAGCACCATTCATATAATTACAGAAGCCCAAAGTGTCCCTTTCAATATCTGCACGCAGGCAAATGCTTTTCTCATCAGACACCCTGGCTGGGCTGATACACCCTCCCTGCGCCCTAAAGCAGCCATGCAAACGGGACCTCAACATCACCCAGGTGAGTGGTGTAAGGAAGAGAACAGATCCAACAGCCTGGCACAGAGTTAACGTCGGGCTCTACCTCCCAAATTGGCTCAGAGAAATTAGCAGGAAGGAAGGAAGGATCAGACAAAATAATAAACCTGCTTACCTGCTCATTAATTTAATCTTTTCTTTTTTCTTCCCCTCTTCCAGCCTTGTGCTTTCTTTAACTGTAGCATAACTAGAGAACAGCAAAGTCCTAGATGAAAGGGAGACTCAGTCTGGAAGCACAAAGATTAAAGGAGAGTTTTTAGGATTAGTCTTTGATTATTCTTTTTTTTTTTTTTATCTTGTGTCTGTGGTGATTATTCCTGCTCCTCTCCAAGCAATCCTTCTGCATGTATCCGAGGGAGGACACAGGCTCTCCAGCGAGTTCTGAGTGGTTTTCCAAGGACACAACAGTAGATGTGCAGCAGCAGTGACATGGGCAGCCAGAGCCCCGTGTGTCTCCAGGACCAAGGGTCTCCTACCTGTGGCTTTTCCAGGGTCTCACCCCAAACCTGGGAGCATCTGACCCCTGCTGCTCCTCACAGCCCTTATGTGGAGGGGGACAAGAAGCTGCTGTAGATGCAAGGCATGCACACACAGATGGGATCTGATTGGGAAGACCTTTTTCCTGGAGAATTGAGCTTTTGAGTCAGGCTGAGCACAAAGAGGAGGGCACAGGTTCTGGAGATGAAGAACCAAAGGGAGTTGTAGGGTACAAGCTGGTGGGGGTGGCTGTGGGCACAGGGTGGGATGGGGAGGAGAAGCTCACAGCCCAGCCTGCACAGACAGGCAAAGCCAAGCACCACCAATTAATTAGCTTGTATTTAGCCAACATCCTTGGAGCGTTTCCAAATCCAGCACCAAAACAAATAAACAAAGCAGCAAACCCAAGTAAATTTCCTTCCTAAAAAAATATAAACTATTGCCTTGCAAAGGAAAACAACCCAAGGACATCCCTGTGGCATTGCCTGCCCTGGCTGAGCCTGGGTGGCTTGGTGTGGCGTGGCTTGGCGCGGCTCAACCACCTGCTCTCCCATTCAGGGCAGAGCCACGGTGTCAGATCAATGAAGCATCGGGACGGGGAAGGCTGAGCCAGGCTTGGAACATGATTTATGATCTCGCAGCCAGTCTGAAGCAGCACGTTGGGTTTCTCAGCACCAGGGCCTCTCAGTGAGCAGCATCCAATTAGGTGACCCCCTGGGTGTCCCTATTGATTGGGGGGGAAGGGTGTGCTATTCTCATCACACCATTGGCAAGTGGCCCTGGCAGAGGAGCAGGCTCTGGGGTCACTGGCAGCTTGGCAGGGTCACCAGCCATCACCCCCTTCCAGAGCTGGCATGTCTCTCCTATCTGGGAGAGATGGAACCAATTGGGGACCCGTCCCCCCTCCAGCCACACCAACCTGCCTGGGCTGCCATCGCTGCTGCCCATGGTGTCCCCTGGGCCATGGTGTCCCCTCTCCCTTCCAGGAGACGTCCTCCACTGTCAGCCTGGGAGTATGAGGTTCATTTCTCAAGTGATTCCACCTCCCCCTTGCTCGTTAAACAAAGGAGGGGGAAGAGCCCGAGAAGACAGAGTTCTTACATTAATCAGCGCAGTTTTCTAACTAATGCCCTTTATGTTTTACATGATAATATAAAGCTTTATGCAGAGACAACAGCCTCCTACATCAAAGATCCCTCTCTCCTGCTCTGAACTGGCGAGCCCTTCTCCTTGCAATTAATGCAGAAAGATCTCCACACCGTTAGGGAGAGCAGCTTGCCAATAATACCAGGAGCAGGGCAGCAGAGCTCTGCTCGGCGGGTGGAATCGCCAGAGCAGCTTTGCTGGCTGTTCTCTGCCACTGCTCGGGCAAGTGTGTAAAGGCAAAATTGTGAGAGCAGCCGGGGCGAGCGGCACTGGCCGAGCTCTTTATCCCACCTCGCTAGCATCGCCGCCTCGGAGGCAGCTCCGAGGAGCAAGAAGTTTAATTTGATTCTACAATTTCAAAGCCTGGAAGGTTTTGTATCATGCACTGTGCAAATAACACCAGGCCAGGCTCCAGTGCCCTTATTTACACTGCTCCCTGACCGGGACAGCAAAGGCTTTGGAAGCTCGGTGAAGGCTCGTGCCTGAGGGTGTAGGATCAAGGACACACACCCCAGCTCTCTCTTAATTAATCTGGCCATGAGGCTTTGCCATCACATTTGAGTTTGTAGGAGCACAGGCATGACTGGGGGTTGCTGTGAAAGCGAAGGCAGCAGCCAGCAGCCCACCAGCAAGACCTCCACCATCTCTCCAGCTGAGAAGACCCCTCACTCCTTCCCCTTCATCCTCCACACATCACAAGCCTGGGCAGCACCGGCAGCTGTGGACCGCAGCTTTGTGGGGCTCCCAGATCCCCTCTGCCTCACACCAGGGATCTCTCCTGTTGTGTTCCCACAGACAGCTTTCCCATCGCTATTCCTGGATCTCTGGAAAAT
Source organism: Antrostomus carolinensis (assembly GCF_000700745.2). Classification (NCBI taxonomy): domain Eukaryota; kingdom Metazoa; phylum Chordata; class Aves; order Caprimulgiformes; family Caprimulgidae; genus Antrostomus; species Antrostomus carolinensis. Next base: position 41,298 of record NW_010291888.1, on the reverse strand, counting down.
GCTAATTGCTGTGCCTGACCTCCCCAGGATAGCAAGGGAAAACCTCCCCTAATTAGCGCTGCCGTCTGTGGGTGAGAGGAACCAAATGTTGACTGTAGAGCGGCTGCACTCACTGTAAATTCCAACATATGCTGGGGAAAAACGCTGCCTCAATCAGGCTTCAGAAGCACGGGGTGTTTAAATAATAAGGAATACCCACTGCTGTTTATTACAGAACAGAAACGTAGTAAGAGGCAAAGCTGCTGCTGCCTTTAAGGGCCGGCAGCGGAGGAGCAGGAGGAAAGGGAATCCCAGGGACAGGAATTCCAACTGTGTGCACAATATTTATGGGAATCAACTAATCAGAGCTTCCAGCATCCCCGTGAACTGGGCAGCAGCTCCTGCCCTGTCTTGGCAATAGGGGCAGGTGGAAAATTACCTGTCCAGGGCTGTGATGGGGAGTTCAAGCACCCTGGGGTGCTGAAAACAGAGGGAGACTCACGACATTGTGGTTCAGAAATTGGAGATACATGGAGCAAAAGGGAGTTGTGGGAAAATGTGGTGGACAAAACCAGCTTCAGCTGGGGGATTAATTCCTTACTGATGTCACACCATTGACCTCCCTGAAACCCCAGCAGGGAAATTCAGCCCCCACCATCATCTTCACAAGTGTGCAAAATCTCTCCTGGTTTTTCACTTATTTCTGCACATCCTTCCACCCACAGCATGCCAGGACATCAGAGGGACCCTGTGGGATGGCTGTGGCCAGGGAGGAGATGTTCTCCAGCACTTCTGGGCTTCCACTGGTCACTCATGGTAGTCCAAAGCATATAAAATATTTATCTGCTCCTAATTAGGAGTAATTACCACTTAACCTAGAGGAGGGATGTACCCAGCATGCTCAGCAGCTCAATACATTTACTGCTGAAGTGCCTCCGCTGCAGCTAATTACAAGAGAAGGGTTCCTGGCTGCCTGACCTCTCAGGGGAACAGTCGAGGTTCCCCTTTGCTCTAGGCAGGAGGACCTCAAGCAACCAAGCCACCGACACTCACATCCAAGGTCTGCAGGATCCACTCAAAGGCACCCAAAAGCAAAGCCAGCCTCACCTCACCTGCAATTTCAGGGTCATTATTCCCTTACCTCCTCTCTGATTCAGCTCCAGCTCAAGATGTCCTTCCCTTGGTGACTTTCCACTTCTGAGGACACCTTCTCACCCAGCTCCATCCTACCAGGAGCAGGCTCCTTGGTGCTCCTGGCTCCTTCCTGGCCAAACGTTCAGATGCTGCTGCAGCTGCCCCGTCCCTCCGCTGCTCCCCGCAGAGCTGGAAGGATGAACACAAATTGTTAATGAGATGCCCAATTAACATTTGTTCAGTCAGAATTACATACAACAATAAAAAAACAGCCCAAAATCCTGACCTCCCATTCAATCTGCTGCCTCTGACATAGCCTGAGTGAGCAAATGCACCTTGAAAGATGCCTCGTGGGTCAGCAGCCCTGGACCGTTTTCATCCGAGTTGGGGGATTCACCTGAAACTCAGACTGGGAAGGAAATAATTCTCCTATCTGCCAAGAGCTTGAAAGATTAGAAATAAAATGGCCCATCTCAAACTGAACCAAAAACCCAAGATCCAAAAAAACAGCAGTGAGTGAGAACACAAAACAAGGGAGCCAGCAAACATCCTCAAATCCCAGATAATACCGACGGAAATATTCTGTCTCCACAACTTCAGACATGATTCAGCGCTGCTTCCACATCTTCCACTTCCTTGCAATAAATTAACTTCCTTTCCAGAACATTCACTCTTTTGACATCGGTTTAAAATCTGACAAATACAATTCTTAGCCCATCGTGTAACGCCTCAGACTTTCAGACACCCATCACTTGGCTCCCTCTCCTTCTCACAAATCACTGCTTTTGGGATGGACCAGCATTAGCTCCAAAGGAAAACATAAGGGCAGGATGCTCACAGGGGTTGTCTTCAGAGGCTGCAGCTCTGGCCTGGACAGATCTACCAGGGTCCGTGTGTCCCACCCGTGCCAAGCTTTGCTCCAAAGGGATGGGAGCGATGCTCCGTGCTGCTCCCTTCTCTATCCCCCTTCTCAAGGGGAACAACATCGGGTGCCTAACTGAGTTTCAAGGACTTAAACATGTTTGGGCAGAGCTGTTGGAAAAATACTCATTTAGCCAGGCAGGCATGTGCAGAGGCTCAGGGAAAATAGGATTTGCTCAGTGCAGCAATGAGGTTAGAGCAGCCCGCAGAGAGATGAGCTCCTCACCGCCACAAAGCCAGCTCCTCAGCGTGCCAGAGTGGGGACAAACAGCCAAACACACAGAAATCAGACTTCAGATAATGATATTAAAATAATAATGATAAAATATGTGAATAAGTGATACACAGTGCAAGTACTCACCACACCAACCCAGTCCAGCCTGTTCTTGGATAAGGATCCTGGAGGAGCATCAATCCCAAAACCACAATCCTGGAAGAGCAAGAGCCTGAGCAGAAGCCAAAGAGAGAGACATATAACCCTCACAAGAGAGAGACCCTCATTAATATACTGACCATAACATGATATGGAATATCCCATTGGCATACCCAAATGTCAATCTTAGTTTGTTAATTTAAATATTCCTCACCCCCTGGATCTTGCACCTGCAGACCAGCAAAACGCAAACTCCTTCAACTTCCAGCGACAACTGAAAACATCGGTATGTTATCAATGCTCTTCTCAAAACAAATCCCAGCTGAAACCAAACCCCAGCGCTGTTCTACCTGCTAAAAACAAACCCATCACTGTCCCAGCTAAAACCAGGGCTCAGACACAGCTGGGAGATGCTCATGCTGCCATTTGGCTGTGGAGCATCACATCCACCTCGAGCCCTCACACTGGAGCACCCAGGCAGCCCCAGTGCTGCTAATTCATCCCTCCAGGACAGACTCTCACATCAAGTCCTTCTAGGAGCAGCTGCTGCTGACAGCCAGAGGTTTTCCAGCCTTGCTGGCCCTCCAGCCAGCTGTTCCTCCCCACTCCCAGCCATCCGTCACAGCTGACAGCCTTCCCCGTGCTCAACACTCTGCTCGTCACCTTAATTTCTTAGAAGGGCTTTTTCACTGGTTGCAAACTGCTCAGCACCACTGTGCAAGCCCAGGTAGGGCTCGTGATGGATGGCTGCTGCACAGGCGTGCCAGAGGCTCTGACCTAATTGTCACCAAAATACTTCCTGATTAACTAATAGACAAAACCCAATTAAAACTTCTGCTCTTACCAAAGTCCCTGCTGACTGTTTTTTCTCCCCTTCTCAAACTCTGTTTTGAATTAGATCCAGGCTGGCTGGACTTGCTCTGGACAGATGAGGATGCTCTGCCCACCACCCTCCGTGCAGCCACGGGGGCTTCTCAGGGCACTGGGACAAGGCTCTGGGGAGGTTCCACTGGACATGAAGAGGGTTTCTCATCCAGCCCATGGGTGTGAAAGCCTTCTGGAGACACTTCAAACTAGAGGACAGTGACAGCAGGGAGGGTACGCTTTGTTCCCTTTATTTTTTTTCCATTTTCTTCCATTTTTCCCTGGTTCTTCCCCCTCCCTTGGTTTTCTACAATAATCTCTAGGTAATGCATTCAGCCCCGCTGGGCTGCTTTATATCACTCACAGTGTTTGCCAGTTGACTTTCTCCCGCTGAGATCAAGTCTCTTATCAGGGATTAAGCCTGTAGTTCAGGAGTGTGGCTCTGGAGTGTGCGGTGGGGACGAGCCAGGCACCAGCATCCCGCTCATCGGCAGTGTCGGGGGGTTCATTCCTGGGGAGACACCACCACGTTGGGGTTGGCTCAGCCCCTCGTTGAGGTTTCCAAGGGAAATCTTGCTGCGATGGCAGCCCTGGTGACACAATCACAGCATGGCTTGGCTTGGAAGGGACCTTTAAAGGTCATCTAGTCCAACCCCTCCTTAGAAGCCTCCAGCAGTTGAGCTGTGACACAGTCCCTAACTGTGATTTAAAAAACCCTGGTGCACAAGGAGAAAGAGATGGAAAACATGAAGATGAGTCTGTTAGTGCTGCAGAGGAGGCGAGGAGGAGCTCTCCTCAGGAGGGTATTTACACCCAGACAGTAGGTCTTTTTTTCCCTATCCCTGCACCCAGAAAGCTCCCAACTCACGCTGCTACTGCGGCACCCTCCAGCCCCATCCCAAGGTCACCCCAAGACCACTCCCCATCACAGACTGGGAAGCCTCCAGCACATTTCTGGAGGCAGGACCATAACCTACTGCATTTTTTTCCAATTTCCTGCTCTTGGTCCAGCTCCACAGGTGGAATCAGCTGGAACAGGCTCACCAGAGCCACTGTCACCTCCGTGGAGCTGCACCATCAGCAGCACGATGGTGGGAAATGGGAAGGAGAACGGTGGAAGGAGAAGGTCCGTGGCTGGTCACTGCACATCAGCCCCGTACGAGCAGCACGGCTGCCCTGGTGACCTTCCCGTGAGCACAACAGGACTGCAGGAGGTTCAAGCTTTGCCCTCGGTGTGAAATGAGCTGCTGGCTCCCTGGTGTGCCCCATGCTGGAGGCTCTGGACCCCTCAGCACTGAGGAACCAGCTTTCCCCAGCAGCCCAAGCCCAGCTTGGCAGAAGGGGCCATCAAGGCTGTTTGCTGCTTTACCCAGGCTATCATGTGCTGTGTCGCAGCGGGGGACTGTAAATGACTTTATAGTTATTGTTCCTCAAATTGGACACCCCCTTGGAGCTTAGATAATATGAGATGAAACAGCCTGCGGGAGGTTGCAGTCAAGTGGAACAGTGATGGAGGCTTTTTTTTTTCCCCTTCCTGAGAAGAAACACTCCACCTATTTACTTCTCCTCCACACCTCCTCCTCCTCCTCCCTGTCACTGTGTGGAGCAGAGCCACACCTGGCAGTGACAAGGGTGAGCTGGGGAATAATCACTGAGCAATCCGAGCTGCCTGAACCCTGTACGGATGAGTTTTTCATGCCAGGATTTGGAGCCACAGCTCTGACAGCGAGCCCTGGAGAGGGATGGGAAGGGAGAGAGGATGCAGTGGTTCCTCACTCTGTTCTCAACTGAAATGGGGTTTGCAAGGAAACATTATTACTGAAAAAGCAGAAATATCAGCTCGTGTCATCTGGCTTCACGGAGCCAGGGTAACCAGGGGAGAGCTGGAGCTGAGGTGCTGCTGGAGGGAGTGGAGAAGAGGCTTTGAGGTGAGAGAGCAGAGGGAAGAGCCAGCAATAATGAGGGATTCAGGGAAGGAGGATGGCAGGGCTCACAGCTTGCGAAGAGAAGGCAGCTCGTTACGGAGGAAGGGGGAAGAGGAGGCCTGGAAGAGAAAGGAAAGAGCTTCTGAGGGCAGAGAAGTTCACGCAGCAACCTGGGTGCCTCCAGCAGGGAGGGAGGGGGCTGGAGGAGAAGGGGGACGTGGACAGAGATGCTTCGCCTGGAAAAGAGGGATGTGGAGTCAGGGAACACAGCTGGGGATGGGCAGGAGGGGGAAAGCAGCAGGATGGGAA
>NW_010291888.1:25709-35694 GCF_000700745.2 Antrostomus carolinensis | reverse complement strand
GTCCCACACCTCCAGGCACATCCCCTAAAATCTTCTTCAGAAAATCTTATTCTAAAATATTCTTCAGAATGGAAGAAAGGAATAAAAATGGCAACAAATCCCTCTACCAGTGGCATTCCATGTTGCCCAAAACCCTGGGAGATGAGGCTGCCAGGGAGGGGAGAGATTTTGGGGAGCACAAGGGACTTCCCTGAAGGCTTTTCATGGGCGTCTGTGCACGAGCACATACATCCCCTCTCTTAGGGCACGTGGATTTTATTTATTATTATTATGACTATGATTTAATAGTCCCACCAGAGGTGAGCAGCAGCTCTGAGCTGCCTGTGCATTACCTGCACCCCTGGCAGAGGGGGTGACTGGTGTTCCCAGCCACCAGCGAGCACAGCAGCTCTGTTTGCCTTTTTCCACAGCAGATCTGATGATTTAAATTAGGTCTCGATTCTTGTTTAAATTATAGTTTACTGTTCTGCGCCCCGCTCAGAAGTGAATTACCTTAAGCAGCAGTATTAATAACACGGTTATAATTAAGCTTCATTACTGTAGGCAGTTTGCTGAAACAAATTGCTTCTTCATTATTATTATGGCACCTTTGGTAAAAAGACATTTCCCCAGAATGCGACCTTGATGCTTTATATAGTGAAAGCTGGGAGATGATAGAGATGTAAGGATGAATTAGCATCTTTTACCTTCTATATCAAGCTCATTAAAAGGAAAGCAACTCAAGTCAAAAGCAAGCAGCCTTGATGGAAATTTTAATCTGAGCGAAATGGATAATGAATAGGTTTGAACTTTTCCTGACATTTTTATGGCAGTGCTTTATTTATATTATGCTTCTGCGAAAACATAAATAAATAAAGCAGGGGCAGGGTCGAGGATGGACAGGAGGTGGGCTGGCTGCCCTGGGGTGCCCGCAGAGCCTGCTGGCCAAGCCACGGAGCGGGCAGGGCTGAGGGGCCAGGAACCAAGAGAAAAAGGTGGAAGTCCACTTTAAATCCCACTTTAAATCCCACTGTGCCATTCCAGCCCCACACACTTCATCTGAAGTCCCCAAAGCGCTCAGTCCTCTCCCTTGAACAGATGTTTCCTGGATTTCCCAGGGAGAGACTGCTCCCTGCAGTGACCAACATCCCCTCCATTCCCCAGGACCGTGATGGTGTTGTGCACAACTGCATCCCCTTTGCAGAAGACTCCAACACTTATAAATGAAGCCACCAACACCCACAAGAAGGTGCCATTAATAGCTCAGAGCTGCTGCCTACCACAGCAGGTTGGTGCAGGTTCTCACAAGCTCTCCCTTGTCCATCCATGTCCAACCTGAACCCCAGATGATGTACTTTTCAGAAGCACTCAGATGAAAAACTTCATCCAAAGCTCCCCCAGATTCAAAGGGTCTCAGCAGACTCAAGGGTCTGTTCTTCTTTGGGTTCACCACCCCCAACTGAGGTCTCACAGGAACCCACTCCTCATCTCCTTCTGCTCCTCCATCACACCACTCCCGAGCACCACGATATAGAGTCCCTCCTGCAAACACTTCTCCCAGGTGATGCTTTACTGGAAAAACCTTCCCTGTCCCTACTTGACCACCTACAAGAGAAATGCACAGAGCACCTGAGAGCAAAGAGCTCTTAGGAAAAGCAGGGCTCACTCTGAGGTGGGTGCAGAGCTCCCAGCACCCTGCAGCACCCAGGGGCCTCCAGCCAAAGCTCCCACCCAGGTAGCCCCGAGATACCTGTGGCAGCAGACCTTGTGCCTCGCTTTCCCTGCAGCTATTAAAGCCAAGAGAGACATTAATTTCTGCATCGTAAGTGCTCAGCAACTGAAACGGGACGTTACGGAGGGGATGCAAAGAGATATTCAGAGTCTGGGAAGAGACAGGCAAAGCAGTTTTGGAAGAGATGAGATTAAAAGCCTACAGAGAGCAGAAAGAACCTGCTTCAGCACTGCATCAGAGGGACCATTGCAGGTGGAAGAAGAGGACACGGCCTGAGCAGAAACACTTGCAAAGCTCATTCAGAGCTGGGCGATTTGCTCAGCTCAGCCAGACCAAGAGAAGAAACCAGCTGACCTGACAAAAGGAGCTTTCCCTTTGTTCCTGCCCCCAGAAGATGTCCTGAGCCCCATCCCCTGGCTGGCCTGGGGCATCCCCGGCAGGTGACATCACTGTCACAGCCAGGCTGGCTCCCTGGAGCATCACCAGCCCCAGCAGCTCCCCTGCTAGCCCTGGGAGGGAGGAACCGGCTGGGCTTCTCCTTCTGTGCCCCCAGGACATCTGCTGGCCCGTGGCCAGCAACAGCAGCTCATTAGCCCTCAGTTATCGCAATTAGCGCTTTCACCTCCACCACCATCGAGCCCATTCAGCAGAGCTGCAGCCTCCTCCACCTGGGCCAGGGAAACCTTCAACCCATCCATCGCTCCAACCTCCCTGGCCAGAGCCCAGTCCCAGTCCCTTGGACCCTGTCTCCCGTGGGACACATGGACATTCAGGGGTGGGGCTGGTGGCTGCATGTTCTCCCTGGCTGGGGCTTGAGCTTGGGCATTGCCATGAGCAGGAGAAGCAGCACCAGAAGAAGCTGCAGTGACTCTTGAGCAGGCTAAAAAGAGAGAAAACACCACACGTACCTTAGAGGAGCCTCCTGGTTTTCAAAGAAGCCTTGAGAGCATCTCCAGCTCCATCTCTGCTGGCCATGGCAGGGGGAGCAGCAGGGGAAGGAACCCCCACCCCATGCTTTCTGCCTCCCAGACCTGGGTCAGCCCTGCAAGAAGGTGCTGATGATCCTCTCAGCCAGCCCATTTTTTTGACCTGGGCAGCACCATTTTAAAGGCTCCTCAGTGATGAGGGGCAGCTGGCCCTCCCCTCCAGGTGTTCTGCTTTCACCCCTAAGGAGCCAGGGAGCTTCACCCACCACCCACCAGCACCCCCGGGGAGATGCCTGTGGAGCACCCTGGGCACGACAGCTCATGTTCTGCATGCAAAGAGGTCACTGCACCACAAGAAAAGCTCCCTCGTCCCCAAAATCAGTAGTTCCCTCTGAAAACCTTTCCATCCCACCACCCTTGGGCAGCCGCCTGGCCAGCAGCATGCATCTGCAGCGGCTTTGGCTTCTGCCTTGGTCACACCAGCAGCTTCTGTGGGTCTGGGACATGTCATGTCTGAGCTGGCAAAGCCGAGAGTCCAATTCTAACACCCCCCAACTCTCCCCACCGGGCTGCAAGCAGCCCCAGCAGCCCCCCATGACTGACTGACCACACAGTCCAACTGCCTTCTCCAAAGGTCACTGACAGAAATATTTCTCCCGGTTGTTAAACGGGGCATTTACTGGGTCTCGCCGTGACCTTTCGTGTGACAGGATTTACCGCTGTCCCTGCCCGGGCTCTGCGTGTCCCAGACGTGCCCCCAGCCAGGGCAGCATCCCCGAACACCACAAATCCTTCACTCCACATTGAGTTCCCCCCAGACTCCTGGAGCTGCTCATCCAACTCATCCCTAACACCGCCGGGATTCCCTCCCAACCCTGCTCCGGGCAGCTCTCATCCCAGTGTGCCCAGTCCCGGAGCCATAGCGGTGTGGGGTGCACTGGTGCGGGTGCCAAGCGCTCCTTAGAAATGAGTTTCCATCTCAGTGACTTCCTGGGACGGTCGGTGACGCTGGTTGACAACATGTTATGGCACAAGAAGGGCCCGTTCTGAGGGGGCGTTTGGAAGCCCCCCCTCCCCGCAGGCGCGTGCACGTTGGCATTAAACAAACGCCAGCTATCAATTTCCCTGAGTGCTTCTTCTGATAATAGCTGGATTTATCATTTAGCATCTCTGGATGCAGTTCAAGTTTAAAATCTATTATGGGTATTATGATATTTAATAACTGTGGTTTATTTTTAAATGCAATAAAAAATAAAGATAAAGAGATTTTTTATTTATTTACTTATTTATTTTAAAGCCCCCTCCTGGGTTCTGAATCCATCTCTGTCACTGACACACTGGGTGACCTTGGAGAGGTCGCTTGTTCTCTCCAGGCTTCAGCTTCTGGATGTGGAAGATGGGGGTAATCACACGATCTGCTGCCCAAGGGGGCTGTGAAGCCTCACTCTTAATTAGTGTTTCCGGAGTGATTTCACCTCCCAGATGGAAGGAGCCAGCCTTGTTGGGGTCTCTTTTGAGAGTAGTTGGGATCAGCAGTGGATGTGGGATCAGTGATGGATGTGGGATCAGCAGTGGATGTGGGATCAGTGGTGGATGTGGGATCAATGGTGGATGTGGGATCAGCGGTGGATGTGGGATCAGTGGTGGCTGTGGGATCAGTGGTGGATGTGGGATCAGTGGTGGATGTGGGATCAGTGATGGATGTGGGATCAGTGGTGGATGTGGGATCAGCGGTGGATGTGGGATCATTAGTGGATGTGGGATCAGTAGTGGATGTGGGATCAGTGATGGACATGGGATCAGCAGTGGATGTGGGATCAGTGGTGGATGTGGGATCAGCGGTGGCCATGGGATCAGTGGTAGATGCGGGATCAGTAGTGGATGTGGGATCAGTGGTGGATGCGGGATCAGTAGTGGATGCGGGATCAGTGATGGATGAGGGATCAGTGATGGATGTGGGATCAGCAGTGGATGTGGGATCAGTGATGGACGCGGGATGAGTGATGGATGTGGGATCATTAGTGGACATGGGATCAGCAGTACCACAGGATGCTGGGGTGTACGTTCACTGACAAGCACGAGAACCACCCCCAGGAGGAGGCACAACGTACAAGTTCATCAGTCGGTCGCTGTTATTATTTTATTATCAATAATAATCCACCTCTCCCCGAGGCGCCGGGTTTACTGCCCCGTTCCCTGCCCTCGGACTGCACGGTCCAGCGGCCTTGCCCCCTTCCACCGCAGAGCGGACAAACAATTTGCATAACTTAATTAAATTTACAGTAATCTCCACCGAAGTCAGCCTGTAAGGGATGGTGTGTACACGGTCCTAAAGCAAATCACCGCTCGTGATGAAAGAGCCTATTTCAGTTAAGCAAATTATGAGGAGGCGGGTGATGTCCTCAGTATAATAATTCCATGTGAATTATTTATATGGAATCTGCAATTACACCGAGCAAAACAGGGTTGTGTGCATAAAGCACACTTCATTATCCAACCACCTGTTAGCAGCGCAGCCGACGGCAGCGTCCCCGGTCACGGACCCCGGGAGCAGATCCTGTGGGAAGGGAAGGGAAGGGAGGAGGCGGGATGAGCCAGGACCCCGGGGCTGGGGAGAGCGGGGGGTCATGCCCTGGAGACCCCCACCCAAGCAGCCTGTGAGAAGGGGCAGCAGCCTGGGATGTTCCAGTGGTCCAGGAAACATTATCTTTTAGATCAACCTCAAACGTTTATTTTCACCCTGAGAAACATCCCGTTCAGCTTTTTAATCTGTTTCTATTTATTTTTTTCTTTTTTTTTCTTTTTTTTTCTTTTTTCTCTTTTTTTCTTTTTTTTTCTTTTTTCTTTTTTTTTTCTTTTTTTTTTTTCTTTTTTCTTTCTCCTGTTACTTCCTACTCGACAGTTTTAAATACAAAGGATTACCTGCTCCCATCACTCCCTGGAGAACTTCACAGGACAAACACACTTCCTTCAGCAGATATCCAAGGCAGGAATCAACCCAATCCCCAGAGGAAGAAAAATCCCCTCTCCTCCCACCCCTACTTCCCACTTGAGGTTTTTTGCAGTGATAATTCAACTTTTCTGGTTGCCACTGACCCGGCAGAGCACGTGCTTTCAGCCCATCAAAGGACGGACCAGTCCTGAATGTTTAATGGAAAAGAAATAGTGTTTTTTTTCTTTAAAGATTTACCATGTATAAATGTATGAGAGTATTAAAGGCAACAATTAACTTTATTGGAAACTTTATATTCTCCGGCCTCATTAGAACTGCCAACAAGATCTATTATTAGCATTACTATGCAGATAATGTAATAAAAAGGGTATTTAAAGTGGATAGTTTTGCACTGAAATAAAACAGCTTTTCTTTTCCCCATTCTTTCTGCCCTATGTTGCGTTGCATCGGGGACCTGGACCGAGACGTGGGTCTTTCTTCATCTCATTTCCCACTCTTGCCACCCCCAGCTCTTGAAATCAGTTGGGTTTCTTTAAGTAATCCCAAATACTTATTAAAACAGCAAGGATAGAACAAAGAACTGGCACTATTTTTGCCAAAGATGACCCTGAGAACCCAAAAAATACTGTGCACGGGCTGTTGGCACCGGCATAACGCGGATTAAGAGAGTGTTGGTGCTGTTTGACTTGCTGCAGAGAACCTTTTGAGGGAAAAAAGTCCCATTTCATCAGCCTGTTCGTGTAATGAAACCTCGTGTGTTCGGTAGGGAAAAGCATCCATGGAAAAATTCCTCCTGCCCCAGGGTGAGTTCAGAGCAGGAGCAGCGAGGCTGGGGTTTCTCCTCCGGCAGAGCCAGGGTGAGCGTGTGGGTTCAGAGGGTCCATCTCTGCTCTCTGGCTCAGAGCTGGACACCACAGTGATGGTCACTGTCCCCAGCACGGCTGCTTCTCCTCGCTTGCTCCCTCTCCCTGCCTCCCAGTGCCTGGGCACTTTCCATCACGTTTATTACACCCTGCAGTCTAATTAACAGAGAGGAGTCAAAGGACTCGAAAGCAATGATTGTAATAAATAATCGCTCGGTGACTGCGGAGTTAATATTCCACCAGGGTCTCCTCCTGGCCTCCAGAAGAAATGGCAGAGAGGCCAGGGAAGAGAAATGAGCTGTGTGGAGTTCTGTCTGGAGGAGAGCAGCCCTCCCCCTTCCAAAGGCTCCCTCTGCCCTTCCCCGCTTCCCTCCTCCTCCTCAGGAACTGCAGAGCAACGGCAACAACTTGTTTTCGTGGCTCTTTGACGTGGTGTCCGGGCTCCAGGATCAGGGGATGCTCAGGAAACTGTGAAATGCTGTAAAAATCAACATGTGCCCACTCATCTCTTCCAAAGGGATTGTCCCAGGGGGAATAGGACCACCACATCTCAGCCCACCACAGTTCTCCTTGTGCCAGCCCGTAGCTCCTGGCACACCAGGGTCCTGGTCGCGTGCCTGTGGAAACATCCACTGCTCAGAGAAGAAGTGGACGGAGGCAACGGGACCTCTGTCCTGCTGAGGACACGTGGACTTGTAAAGCTGCAAGCCAACAACTCCAGCTCCTCAGTTTCGCCACAGAACATACCCCTGCATTAAGCTGGACATTTATCTTCCCAGACAGAGGTTGTAATTAGCGTTAACGAAGAGAGAGACCTGCACAAGGCAGGGGGTCACCTGCGCCCTGGGGCTCTTCGGGTATTTTCTGTTTAATCCATGACAACACCCCGAGAAGATGAAGAAACAGCAACTCAAGGCCCCAGCATCTCCTGCAAATGGCTTTGTTCCCTTTGGTGGGGGCTTTTCTCAGTGGGCCTTGTCCAGCTGAGGCTGGGAGCTGGTGAGTTCCTCAGGGATCTGTGTCGCATGGGCAACGCCTTTGTCTGCAGTCAGGGGAAAGGATTCCAGAAAGGATTCAGCTGAAATCCAAGGGATGGACAGTCCCTGGGGACCAGGACTGGTCTTGCTGGAGGCCAGGAGGAGTGCTGGGATGGCTGAGCCATGGCGAGGGCCCAGCACGGAGCTGCTCCTGCACCTCACACCTCTTCCACCGTGATGGATGAGGAGCAAATCCCGGAGGATGAAGGTGTGATGGGAAAGAGAGCAGGGAATGACACGGGCAAGCAGCCCAAACGCAGGAGGGGATGAGTGTCTTGGGGCAAGCTCAAGGAAAGGTCAAGAGCTTTCTTTGTTGCCTTCAATAACTGATGAAGTGCCCGTCTTCGAAGACGCCGGTGCCAAGTACAGGAACAAAGCCAGGGAGGTGTCATGAGGGTGGTCAGGAGAGCCTCAAACCTCTCCTTCAGATACAGCTTCCTCAGCGTCCACCCAATCTGCCAGCGGCAACAGATGCCAGCAAAGTTTCTCGCCATTAGCTGCTAATAAGAAACTAATTAGCTAATTAGCTACTATTTGATCCTTTGGACTGGATTCTGTGGGTGTCTGCTGACTTCAGGGTCTGGTGGAAGGCAATGCCATGACCTCCACTGACATTTGGGGAGGGAGACCAAGGATTTGCTCCATCCCATGGGCAACCCCCTTGGTGGCACGTGGCTCTGCGCTGGTGGCACGACCACTGCCACCAGTGTTGATCCCGGGTGGCACATGCAGGCACCCCTGAACCCAGACACAGACCTTGGAGGGTAGTTGTGGCAGGGCACCCACCACCCTGGCCATGCGGTGGCTACCAGGGAAACAGCCAACACTGTTTGACCAGAAAACTCTCATTGTCACCTCCACAGACTCCTTTTCTCCTGTGCCAGGCGCAGGGGACCCGGCAGGCACTGGGGCGAGGGGCAGGCACTGGGACGAGGGGCAGACACCGGGATGTGGGGCAGGCACCAGGACATGGGGCAGGCACCAGGATGTGGGGCAGACACTGGGATGTGGGGCAGGCACCGGGACGTGGGGCAGCCACCGGGATGTGGGGCAGGCACCGGGACGTGGGGCAGGCACTGGGATGTGGAGCAGGCACCGGGATGTGGGGCAGGCACCAGGACATGGGGCAGGCACCAGGATGTGGGGCAGGCACTGGGATGTGGAGCAGGCACCGGGATGTGGGGCAGGCACCAGGACATGGGGCAGCCACCGGGACGTGGGGCAGCCACCGGGATGTGGGGCAGACACTGGGATGTGGGGCAGCCACCGGGACATGGGGCAGGCTGAAGCCCGTATGGCTCTGGACGGGCCGGATCAGTGGAGGAGCTTTAGAAAAGCAGCCAAATTTTTCCAGCTTCTCCAAAGCTTTGCCCCAGTCCCCGCGAGGTTTGTCCTTCACTAGGAATTAGAGACGAGTTTCCAGTGCTTTCCTGCACCATCTGCCCCGGCTTTCGTTGAAATGCAACATTTTCCTCTGGCAATCAGTAGGTAATCTTGTCAGCGTTGCCTGGAGAAGCCGGGTCTGTCCTGCCCATCTGATGCTCTGTGCAGCAGAGGGAAAATCACGGCTCCCTCTTGAAAGGAGGGGAAAAATTAAGGTTGACTTTGGCACAGGAAAACAAGCAATCCAGAGATGACAATGTGCCACAGGAGCTTAAAATAAGCATCAACTAATTCAAACAAAAACAAATCTGCATTGAAAACAGACTCTTCCCCAGACCACATCCCCGCTTTAAAGTGCCTTTGAATTCTCCCTGGCGCATTTAGCACACGCTCCCCTCGCAGCCTCTCGCTCGCTTTGTTTTGCTGTTTGGTAGCAGGCAAACGAGGGCTGAAGTTTGAAATGCTGGTTTCTTATTAGCAAACACTCATAAATAGCTCTGCACGCTGCCCCGGCACTCCTGCTGCAGGCGGTTGGGTGGGCGAGCAGGGGAAGGGCAAATGGGCATGAAAAAAAAAACCCCAAATCTGTTTTTCTGCTTTTTTCTAAAAGCAAAACAAACCCAGCTCTAGAGCCACGACCTGGGCTGGGAGCTTCAGCTCCTTCCCTGCCCCATCCCACCTCTCCCAAGGTGAGGGGCTGCTGGAAGTCCTTGGAAAAGTGGCTTCCCCAGCACTAGCAGCAAAGAAAGAAATGCAGAAAATGAGGAGGTCACGCGCAGGCGGCATCTGACACGCTTGAAAACCACCACAAACCATCTGTCCACCACAAACCATCTGTATGTGTATATCTGTGGGCTTACTGGTGGCTTACTGGGGGCTCGGTCCCCAAGGACCGCAGCTTACGAGCTGTTTGCCGTCGCCGTTAGCCGGGCTCTGAAGGCAGCTGGGCTTGGCACAAGCCACCCAGTTCCTGGAGATGTGGATGGAGAGAAAGGGAGGAGGAGATCCTGGTGACATGGAACCTCAGATCCCAGCGCCAGTGCCTGAGCCACCCCATCCCCGGGTGTGGAGGGCACGTGGTGGCACGTGGTGGCAGGGGAGTGCTCCGCCGG
>NW_010291888.1:21265-25483 GCF_000700745.2 Antrostomus carolinensis | reverse complement strand
TAGCGACTTGGAGCAACCTGGGTGTAGAGTGTATTTAAGTTTTTAATATGCCCCCTTTTTTTTTTTTCCTCTTCCTTTCAAATTGGCATTTAATTAAAAGAATAAATTTTAAAAAGTAACAGAAAAGCAGCTTTGCCTGGGCTGTCTGGGTTTAAATATTAAACAATTGGCTTCTCCTGGAGAAATCTGGGCTCCCACAGCTGGGGCAGAGGGAGACGGGTGTGGGTCATGCCTGGGTGCAGGGACCCTGGGGAAGGAGGGATGTTGTCAGCACGGTGGCCGTGGCAGATTGCAGGGCTGGGGGTCGCTTCCCCCGGGAGGAAGAGCCGGAGCCCCACGCCGGCACGGTGCAGCTCCCGCCACTGCTGATGGTGCCTCCCTCTCACCTTGTATCCTCCTTCCTCAGCATTTTCCAGCGGAGATCAGGGCTTGGCAGGGCTCCCCTTGGCTTCCCCCACCAAAGCAGCCCCCGTGTCCCCGGGGAGGGGACGCTGGGGAAGGGAATGTCCATTAGCAAAGCTGCTGCTTTCTGATTTATCGCCTTCCCTGATGGCTGCAAACAGCCTCGTGCTCCGGTTTCCTCTCTTGGTGAGGGTGGAGGGGCTGGCTGGCCATGGCCAGATGAAGTTGTAACAGCTTTGAGAAGGCTCTGATGTCTCTACTGCTGCTCCAACAAGGACCAGGCAGTCCAGAGGAGCTCCGGAACAAAGCAGTGGCTTCAAAGCTCTTCATCTCCAGAGGTGTCATTGTCAAAGGAGGATGAGGAGCACGGCTCCCTGCCTGCCACATCCCTCCAGAGAGCTCCGAGTTGTGTTCTGGGCTGTTCCTCTTCCCCCATGTGCTCAGGTGGTCCAGCAGCACCTCTTGGAAACATCGCTGCATGAGCATGGAAGGAATCCCAGCAGTGTGTGCCACAGCGGAGAGCCAAGCGCTCCGAAAAGTCACTGTCCAGAAGTTTAACTTTCCCCCTCTTGATTAGAATTTGGGCAGATTTGATGCAAACCATGGCAAAAGTGCATGCCTGTGAATACCAAGCGTGTTAACAGGTTAAAGTAAATCTAAAGTAACATTTGAAAGCTGAAAGATGAAAGTAGATCACAGGGCAAAGATCAAACAATCTAGAACCACTTCTAAGCCTTTTAGTGCTGCGGATTATTAGCATTTGAAAGTGAAGAGCATTAGTGAAAGAAGAGGATGGGGGGCTCGGGGAGGAATTGCTGTTGTGCAGATAAAAACTGAAGCAAGTGACAGTAGAAGAGGAAGAATGAAGATTATCCAGCTTATTAAGTGCCACACAGAAAAGCTGTGTACACTCAAGCGCCTGCACGTCAACAGGAACCACTGGTTTGTTGTGAGATGGTGGCCACACGCCTGGGGTTGCGTGTCTGCTGGGATGCTTCCCAGGAGCCTTGAGCTGCTGGCATGCCCAGGGGGGACACGGGCTGGGACACCCCACTTGGAAAGCGCTGTGTCTCCTAAAGCAGGGACCTTGGGAAGAGCCCGCAGCCGGCTGTCCTTGCCCTCAGCCCTTGCCCATCCCTGGGAGCTGCTGCCCTGGCAGAAGGGATGCTGCACCAGGATGCTGGCAGTGATGCTCTCACACACCCACGCGCACAGGGGATCGTTCCACACATCGTCCATACAGACTCGTCCCTCTACAAAAGCTTTGTGCTATCAAAAGATGCATATTCATTATTTTTCCAAGAAATTATTAACATATTCATTACATTTCCAAGTACTTATTAATCTATGTAAACCTCCTTTTTGCATAGGCACCGGTCATCTTCAAGGATCCTCTGGTGATCACAGAAACTTTTCTCACTGTGCCCTTTAGTTGAATTTTTCTTCTGCACTTGCTCAGTTCATCTCTTGGCCTGTTTACACCAATTCTGTCTCCACAAACCTGGTTTATTCCCACATCGCTGCCTTATCTACCCTACTGCAAAGTTTTGACACCTCAAGTCTCCTTATTATCTATTTTAGACTGTAAATAGACCAGGCCTGGCTGATATGTGACTACTTTTCCACGTCACATTGTTTAAGAAGAAGGGGAATTTCCTTTGGAATGGAACCAACACCACTCCCAGCCCAGCGGCCGGGGTCTCTGC
The DNA here is from genome assembly GCF_000700745.2 of Antrostomus carolinensis. Taxonomy (NCBI): domain Eukaryota; kingdom Metazoa; phylum Chordata; class Aves; order Caprimulgiformes; family Caprimulgidae; genus Antrostomus; species Antrostomus carolinensis. Next base: position 23,375 of record NW_010291888.1, on the reverse strand, counting down.
TGCCCCATGGCCACACACCACATTTCAGGTGCAGAACCTCGTCCCTGGTGACAACCCTTGATGTGTGCCATGAAGAAAGCTCACGGCACCGGCACTTGGCAAAGACAAGTCCCGTTGTAGGCGCAGCCTGAACCAGCTGCTCGAGTCGGGAGCGAAGGAGCTTTTCTGTCGCCGTCTCTTTAGGCAACAATCACCTCTCAGCCTCTTTTTCCTAAGCCCAGTACGACCCCAGAGCGAGGGGCAGCTTGGGTTCCCTCACACTGGTTTGACTTCCATCAGCCAGCGAACCTTCCACTGACATATTTACACGTACACCTGTCCGTGGCCACCCACCTTTGTTCCCCTTCTGCTGATTGACACGCAGCAGTAATTACACACCATTAGGCCTAACGGAGCGCGGGGATGTCGAGCTCGCATCGCTCTTGCACGCGGCCTTTTTCCTCTGTTTAAGGGTTGCCAAAACCCCTCTGAATGTCAGCGTTGTGGGAGGCCCTTAATTAACGCCTGCAAAAGCTTCCTGCCACAGTGGCCGACGCGCACGCGTTTCACCACCTGGGTACCGGGATGAAAGCTGCCGGGGTGAATAACATGTTCCCTGATCCCCAAATAAAAGGTAACCGGCCCCTCAAGGTGTATTTTTACTTGGGGAAGAAGGGGGCACGGCATCCTGCCCTTCAGCAGCACCCAGGAGCGGGGCAGGGGGCTCTGCGGGGACCAGCCCCCCACCCAGTGCCTCTGCCTGTCTCCAGCGCTCGGCAGCGAATTACAAGAGCGAGGGAGAAGGCGAATGCCATATCTATTATATGCAGCCTTGGCTGTAATAAACAGTGAAGCTGACTGTTCCCAGAGGGACCTGCTAATATAGGAGATTGATTCACTGCAGTGTAACCCCCCAAGGGCTTTACACACAACTCTGACTAAACTTCCTATAAAATCAATCCAGCCTTTTCACCACTTTTGACAGGGTGTTCTAATATTAATCTAGTCCCCTTGTCAGTCAGCTCCGCTAACAAAGGCTCTAATGATCTTTAAGCAGGCACAGGAAATACTACACGGGTAGGTGGAGGATCCCTGGATCCCTCCAGAAGAAAAGAAGTCCATCCTTTGTGTAGCTGAAGGACTTGCTTTGCTCCTGAAAACAATAATATTGTGTTATTATTAATAATAACAGCGAGGATGGTGCAAATAGCTTGCTAGCTATTTCATTTTGCCCCCAGAAAGGCACGTGTGAAGCAAGGACTTGCCTGGTAAGATGCCTGGGAGGGAAGGCGCAGGTGGTAGTGCTCAGGGATGTGAGGGAGGAAGGCAGCCTGACGAGCACCCTCCTCATCACCCAGCCCGCGCTTCGCCTCGGGCAGCCGGGGGAAACTGAGTCACGTTGGAAAAAATGTGAAGCACCAGGTCCTTCTGATCAAGCCCTGCACAGACTATTCCCTTTCTCCCACATCATTTCTCTGACTCACGGCGAGCTCATCCTCCCTGACAGCTCGACAGGCAGGCGCCCACCTCGCCTCCTTCCCGCTGTAATTAGGTGAGTCCAGAGCATGGGCAGGCTGCGGACACAGGGCAGGATGAGACCCCCCGGCTGTGGAGGGGCTGAGCATGTCTCTGTCCCACCACAGGACTCATCCATCGCTTCCACAACCTGCTGATTTCCCACCCCCAAATCCACTCCCCGACCTGCCTCAGCGAAGCGAGACCCACGGGGAAGAACCTGGCAGACCTCATTTGGAGGTGGCGAATGGGCTTCGTCAGGTGCTAGATGAGTCTTAAAGACAAATTAGAGACTGTGGCCAGATATTTTTAAGCAGAAATAGGTGTTTTCTCACACGCTCCCTCTTCCCACGCGCCGTGGCAGCACCCTGCACACCCTCAGCACCCACAGAGCATCCCGAGGCTTAAACAAAAGCATTGCTTGGGGCACAGACCGAAGCTGGGCTGATTCCAGCCCTGGTGGGTAGTTATTTGGTGGCTTTGGAAGAGGCATTTCACCAAGAGAGGAGCCGCGTGCAGCGGCGCGCTCGGGCGCTGCGGGACTTGTGCATTTTTGATGGAGCCAGCGAGCTAACAGGCACGCAGAGCGCAGGCAGCTCGTCAGCACGCTCGCTGC
>NW_010291888.1:7379-21235 GCF_000700745.2 Antrostomus carolinensis | reverse complement strand
CCCCTCCGATGACGAGCTGCCTGCCTGGGGCTGCAGTAAATTACTCATCCTCTCCCGCCTCGCTTCGGCTTTTCACTAATATTTTGATGACTGCGCTCCTGCGTGGGCTCAGCTGCCGGGTGCCTCCAGCTCTGCTGACTCAGCCCCAATGCTGGGACATCAGGGGACATCAGAGGTGTCTGCTGCTTCCCCGCAAGACAGATATTCAGCCTCACAGGGCTTGTGCCACCGGACGGTCCCTGGGACAGGAGGTGTGGGAAGCCAGCTCGCTGTGCCAGTCTGACCATCTAAAAGCCACCTACAGAGCTGGGGAGGGACCCACTGCTGGGTTCCCGTGAGCATCCTCCCTCGCCCAGCCTGAGGAACCGTTTCCAACAGCACCAGCAGCCCTTGGCTTTGTGCCTCAAGCCCAGCGCTCCCGTTGTGGAGTCGGCAGGGTTGGGGCAGATTTTCCAGCAGTGTAAACACACACTCCTGGGCTGAGCTTCACGTGTACGGAGAAGAAATTTAGAGAGAGAGGCTGGAAATCAGAGGAGGGCACTCAAAGGGATTGCCATCTGAGCTGATCTCGTGGTCAACAAGCCCCCAGAATCTGCAGGGTCCCTTCACTGTGCTTAATCAGATGGCAAATGGAAACGCAGGTATTTTTGTCCTGTCTCCATTCAGTGTGTGGCGTCACAACGTCCTTACACGAGGTCATCGCTGACTGGGACACCGAGCATCGCCGGGCAGGAGAGGTGCCATCGCTGTGGGCACGTTGTGGCCAGTTCCCCACCCTGGGACAGGGGGTACAGCACCCACCAGCATCCCTCATCTCCTTTCCCACCGTCACCTCCAACGCAGAGGAGGGACCATCCTTTCAACAAGCTCCCGAGGACACCCATTAATAAAAGGCGACTCATCTCTGCGTGCTCTGAAATCGCCGGGTGGGCAGCGCACCGTAATGGAACTTTTAGCTCAAGTAGGAATGATTTTGACCGTGCAAAATGACACTCTCTTCTGGTCAAATTAACTAGGTAATGCTTTGCATTAGTGTAAAATCCTTCATCAAACCATGAAGGCTGCCGTTAAAAACACTCAAGGCCAATAAAGGATGGTGGTGGGGACGGAGGTCTGCTCGGTTGGAGCTGCGGGAGGATGATTTTCCGCTGCTGTGTGCTGGCCCACGCACGTGGGCAAAGGGAGGGGGAAAATGCTCCCAGCCCCACCAAAGACTCGGCCAATATTAACTCATCACTGGCTGCTCCACAGCCACGGAGGTGTTTGTGGTGGTCCTTGCCCACCCAGCCACACGGCACCCCAGCTATCACCCAAGGGTGTTGTGTGCCCCCTCCTGCGCTCCCCACCCAGCCCACGGTGCCCGGGATCCATCTCGGGGGATCCAGGGAGAAGATACCCCGCAGGAACTAAGACAGAAAGACACACAGACATCAAAAGTGGCTTAATTAGGAGAACACGACTTCCCAATTAACGCTCCCCATCAAACCAGCAAAAGGAAAAGGAAGAAACTGCCCAAGACCTTTTTTGTTTTGTAATTAAGGCTGAAATAAAAAATTACTTGGTCTAATTAGATCTCTCTTTGTAAGAGGCCCAGGCAAAATAAACTCTGTTTCATTATCAGTGCCAGTCTCTCCTGCACTTTGTATGTTTAAGTGAAAATGTGGAAGGTCAATTTGCTATGTAAATTTTTGCAAATTTGGCTAAACTAAAACGATTACCCTAATGTGTATGCAAATTAGCTTAATTGATAAAGACTTCTCTCTGTAACTTTAAAGAAGGGGAGAGGGGGAATTATTCCAATTGTGACAATCCTCTAAAGCATTTATTTGCCCAATGAAGAAACGATATCTCGACAAATTAAAGAGAATATAATGAAATCAGATTAATTAATGCTAAGACCAATTAGCACATGCAAAGAGAGAGAGAGAGAGAGATTTACAGAAGCAAAATTCACTCAAGAAGACTATGGGAATTCATCATCTTTCATAAAGCTGTTGACGTAGCTTCCTTTTCTTCGGAGGCACGAGGAGGTCTTTGCCAACACAAGAGGTTTGTTTTGGGGCTGGTCCCAGCACCACGTGGGCAGCCGGACTGAGGCACAGGGAGACTTTTCCCAGCACCAGCCCAGCGTGGAGCGAAATACCTGACCCCAGAGCATCTCTGCTTGGCCACCCGTGGCTCATGGGGAACATTAATTACAGCAAAATGGGAAGTGTCAACTCAAAACTCTCCCTGCTACAACCATAAAACTAGTAATAGTAATAATTATTTTTTTTTTAAGTAATAAAAATAATTACCAGCAACAGCATACGTAATATCCTTCTGTGTCATCTCTCTCCTGTTGGTAATAAAACCACCTTAATATAAGGGAGGGTTCATTTATTTACCTTGTAATTAGGCAGTGCTGGAAAATGCTTCATATGAAAAGTGGCACGAAGGGGTATGACCCAGGGAGCAGCACCCTGGTCAGATAAACACCCCAAAGAGGGTCTGTCTTTACATCCCCCCTTTTTTTTTTGCCACCCTGTTTTCCCTCTTTTTAATTTTTTGGGGGAATTTTATCATCTACAAAGACAAGCAGTCAGGAGGAGAGGAAAGCTGCGCCTTTAGATCATCAGCAGAAACCTCTCCTCACTCCGTTTTCCTGGGTGATTTGTTAAACTGTAAAACATTAAAGGAAGGACTGGGGGGAGATGGGATTTTTTTCTGACTTTGTCTCTCATTTGTTAATTGTGCTCATCAGTGAAAATCATTCGTGGCAGAGTTCGGCGAGCGAAAAAAACCCGAGGAAGGAGCTGATCATATGCAGGGGAAATAACTCAGATGTGAAAATACTTCATACTGGGAGATTGCACTATTTATTCGCAGCAGAGTCCTGCTGTGCTTCAGAAATGCAGTGATTTAATGAGCTGCTGCAAAGGTGTTTGCCATTAAGGAATCCTGTCTCTGCTTCTTCTCCCCCGTGCGATGAGGATGGAGCTCGGCAGAAGTTCCGACTCGGTGCCTTATTAAAGATTTAGAGGCTCTTCCCTCCCGCTCTCGGCTCCGAGGCGCCTTTTGAACCCGTTCCAGAATTAAACGCTGTACAAGCCGAGCGGGGGCTTGTTCGACGCAGATGCCGAGCGAGAGTTAAGAAGAAATTAGAAAGGCATTTGTGTTAACAGATGTTCCTCCTCTCTGCCACCGATCGGTGGCGAGCGGGGCTGGCGGCACAGAGCCCACCGAGAGCGGCCAAGGGGTGGCCATGGGGCTGGTGGCACCTGCCCAACCCCTGCATGGTGCCTACAGAGGGGACAGGGGGTGAGGAGCCCCTTGGTCACCCCAAATATCCCCCACGTGCTGCAGAGCCCAGCACGAGGACATGCGTCCCCAATGGCTCGCCTGGATGGGGAGCAAGAGCAGAGCCTCGTAGAAAGCAAAACCAACCCCTGAGAGCAAAGAGGTGCTGGTGAAACCACAGAAAAGGACATCCTGTGCCCAATTAGTGCCCGTGGAGGAGGTCACCAGAGCCACCCAGGCATCAGGAACGCAAACAAACAACAAGGCTGATGGAGAAGCGCGGCTGGAGCGGAGCAGAGCGGAGTGTTCCTCCTCTCCAGTCGCTGGAGCACCGCTCGTACTCCCAGGCTAAGCAGCGCTAATGGAGAGCGCCTTCCAAGTTTCATTTTCCTCTGTAATGGAAAATGCGAGAGCGAGATTTCAGTCTGCAAGCACCTCTCTGAAAAAAACCAAATATCTCTATTGGCACTGGACAACCTGCCAATCAGGCACCAAATTGCTGGCTTCTCTTTCTCCCCTGAAGGAATGCCTCTGCATACAAAGATACCAGAAAAACTTCAGGGCCCCCAGGATAAAAGGGCCTTCTCTGCCTTTCAGTGGGTGATTTGCAATGCATTGCTTCAGCATAATTTCCCATCTCCACCGCTCACAAAGGCAGCTCTGTTGCTATCTGTGAGTTTAATAATTCTTCTTCCCCACACCTTGCATTCAGAACGCATCTCTCACCACCTTGGCTCCTGCTCTCCAACTGGGCTGCGGCTCTGCCTCAGCTCAGCCTCTCAGCCAGGGCTAAAGCAGCGATAAAAACAGAGCCTCCACATTCAAAAGACATCTGGAGCCTGGGAGCGGGCAGGATGCTTGTCTGGAGGAGGGAAGCAGCAGGCAGCACAGACAGCCCCGCCAGCACTGGCCCCACGAGCTCTCCATCCTTCGGTCCCACCATGGGGACATTGTCTGCACGAGCATCCCTCATCCCATGGCAGCCCTGGGCTGCAGGGCATGGAGGTCCCTGGCTCCAGCTCTCTTAGTGATGAGGATGGGTGAGGAACCCATCGGTCTGTACCCATGTGGCCTCTGGTAGCTCCCAGGGCCAGGCTGGTTGCACGGTTTTGTCCTTCTTGGGCTCTTTGGAGCACACCAAGCAGGTCTGCACCATCCCAAGAGGGAAACTGCCTGAAACTCATCACCACTCACTTTCAGACTGGAGGATTTGCCTAAGTTATCCCCCAAAGCCTTCACTGCCCACAGGATATATTTTTTTATCCATTTATCCATTAAGAGCCTGCAGACATCCAGCGTTTGCGAAATTAGTGCAAGACACTCCAAATAATCCATAAATCCATCTGTTACACAAGCCACGTCTGATCCTCTCTTCTCCTTTTAGCTTTCCGAGGGGAGATGCTCCGATTGCTCTAGCAACGGGCACTGAGCATTTCTCACGTGGTCCTGACACAAAATCCCCTGTTCCCCAGCCCAGGAAAGGTGAATCGAAGAGACGACCACTCCAAAGCTCATGAGCAATCACAGCTCTTCAGCCAGCGCCTGCGCAGGGACCTTTGCATTTGCAGCATGAAATAAATATCTCTTGGCTTTCACTCACCGGTGCCTGACCCTTTGATATCAAAGAGCATCCAAAGGCTTCTCCTGCCCCAGGCAGGAGCTTTTCCACAGCTGCCAGGAGAGGAAGCTGCTCTGTTATTTATCAGGATGGTCCTTACCAAGGTTGGCCCATGTCCCTGGGGAAGTGAGGGGATCGTGCCCCCGCCTGCAGCTCTGCAGCACCTACAGCCCTTGCTGACGGCGCGCGGGGCTGCGGCAGCGCACGTGGGAGCGCACGTTGGGCTGCTCCACATGGGTACCCAGTTCTGCAAAAATGGTAAATTATTCAGCCACTCGCTGTGGGGACGGATCATTAATTATCTCCAGTATGCGACACAGGCAGCCAAAAACAGGAGGAGGAACTGCTGGTGCCCCCCGCCCAGTCCCCGGCATCACCACCCACCCCCCTGCCAGTGGGATGAGAGATCTGTCCCGAGGAGACCCCAAACCCAGACCCATCCTGAGGAGCCCCCGAGCCCAAACCAGTCCCAAGGAGCCCCCAAGCCCAGACCAGTCCTGAGGAGCCCCCAAGCCCAGACCCATCCCGAGGAGCCCCCGAGCCCAGAGCCGTCCCGAGGAGACCCCAAGCCCAGACCAGTCCCGAGGAGCCCCCAAGCCCAGACCAACGCTGCACAGACCGCGCGGCGACTTTATTTTATATTTAATTTTGCTACAGTTGGGTGCGTAGCGCAACTGTACACACATAAATAATTCAGCCCGCTAAAGACTGCTGCAGAGGCGACTTTCCCGGGGATTTAATGTTCGCATCCCTCACATCCCTGCCACAGCAAAAAAGACAAATTACAAATTGATCTACAGGACTGGACTCCCAGCTCCTACTCCTCTGAGGCTGCTGGTGGTGCTGGGGCGAGCGGTGCATCGTGGCACAGGGTCTGTGCGGCTCCTCAGAGAACTTTGCCTCCAAAAAGAGCCCAGATGTGCTGGGGCCCTGGGGACCCAGCACCACACGAGCATCCCACAAGGCTCCCCACTGCTGCTCCTCGCTCCCTCATGCTCCTGGGGCCTCTCACACAGTCCTTGACATTTTCCTTCTCAAGGGGCAAGTCCCCGGTGCATCCTCACAGAGTAATTGTGAAATTATTATGGTTGGTGATTTTAATTTAAATTGGATGGAGAAACGTTGTACTGCGGCTGACTCATTTGCTATGGATTTTCACTTAACCAAATTGATTAGTCAACCAACTAGACTTAACTTGAAACTTGTAATCATTCATTATTAGATCTAATTTTCACGTCTCCCAGACTGCGTTCGGAAATTGAACTACAAAGACTGTAACAGAGTCAGGGCGGAGGACCTGAAAAACTTTGGGCTGTGGTGGTTGGTGCCAGCACCACCGTCCCCTTCCTGGGGAATCACCACGAAATGCCACACCAAACACCTCCCTCTCGGGGCTTGTGAGGTAAATTGGGCAGCGAAAGGTAGAGAACCTATGAGAAATCACCCGTTTCAACAAAACCCCACTGCCTGACCACACAAATCTCCTGCTTGCAGCAGGTTTGCTCGCTGCTCACGCGCACCCAGGGTGCAGGGAGGAGCCAGGAGGGGATGGTGGGGATGGCAGGGATGGATCCTGCCTGTGCCCAGAGCTGGGAATGGCTCCATGCAGCTCTAATTACCGCCAAGCACCGCAGAGGCCACCGCCTCCTGGAATAAGCAGGCTGCGTGCCAATTAATACCTTTAATTAACAGTAAGGACTGGCTGGAGGGACTGGGACTCGCTCTCCCAGATGGACTCTGAATGCTGAGGTTCTGCCAGGTCAGGCTGGCCAGACCTGCTGACGAGTTCCTCGCCGTCCCTTGCCAATTAAAGCGCCTGCAAGGGAGGAGACACCTCGGGCAGGACAGACGGACAGACAGCGAGGGACAGACGGCACAGCCCAGCCTCCTGCAGAGCGTGGGCATGCTGGTGGGCTTGTGGAAGCCCTGGCATCGGCATCAATGGGCACCAGTGCTGGCAGCCAACCTGTGGCAGCTGCCCCACACCAGCCCTGCCCATGGTCCAAGCAAAAGCCTTCCACAAGAGATGGAGACCATTCCCTGTCCAGGCACGGAGCGTGGCTGTCCTGGCCAGGCAGGGACAGGGGTGAATCCACCATGTCCACGAGGCTGATGCCCCATCAAGTGCAGGTCCCCACATCCCTGTTCCAACCATTGCCATAGCAGCCAGAGGGAGATCTTTATTCAAACCAACCAACGTTAACGTCTCCAAAAAGCTTTTAACGGAGAGACCATTATTCCCACCCTGAGAATCGATGCATTTTAATTCCCTCCGAGCTATTTGTTCGGCTTTGCTTCTGTTTTTCAAAGGCATGAGCCGCGTTTAACAAAACAAGAGAGACCGCACATGGCATTTTCCCTTCAAACTACGGGAAGTTCATTTTCAAAGCAGGGCAGTTTTCGTGGAATCAATGCATATCAACCAAAATCAATAGTTACTTTACGCAGATGGGCTGAGACACCTCAGTGATAGCGCTCCATGGCGCTGGGACCCAAATCTACATGTTTTTCAACAAGTCAATGCATTGAAGCAGCTGCTACTGTCTTTTCACTTAAAAAATAATCCCTTTGCAGATCAGATGGTCTCTGTTCACGGAGCCTGGTAATACCCCGAGGCTTTGGGACCACGACTGCCCAGGGGAGCTCTACCTGCTGGGGCTGGCAGCAGCACCAGCAGCACCACGCTGAGCTGAGACCCCACCAGAGATTGAGAATTGTGCAAATCCAGAGAAATCCCACGTTTAGCAGCGAGTCCTGGCCATTCAGCTCCCCCTCTCACCCTGCCCTGGAGAGGTGTGCCAGCTCCTGACCACCTCCATCTCCGCTGACATTTCAGAAGCTGCTTCAGCTGGCGTTGCTCTCCAGTAGCCTAATCACCAGTTTGTCCAGGTGCGCTGGCACGAAAGGTGGAACGTAAGCATATTTTTTTGCAGGACAGAGATATTCAATTTAGTTGAAAGGCTCTGCCAAGCTCAGTGCCTTTAAGAAGGGAGAACTGTGAGTCCCGCTCGCCCCAGATCCCGGGGAGAGGAGCCCAGCCAGGGCCGGCCGCTGCCATCAGATGCCTCCGCAGTGCTCAGGGGCAGGCGGCCGCCGCTGCTGTTTTTTCCCCTTCCTTTTGCTGTATGCAAATCACCGCTCTCTGTGAGTTATTAGACAACAAAGGGCTGTTTCCTCTGCAGAGGTTTGCTCGTCTCCAAAGCTGGTGGGAAGGATCGTTAGGAGATGCCACGCAGAGGATCGCTTTCACCCCTTCCCCAGCGATGCCCGGGAGGAAACCACAACAGGTTCCTCCATCAGAAAGGCAGCCGGGTTTGGGGGAGCAGGGGACAGCGTGGGCCTGGGTCAGCTGTCCCCATGCACCCCTCTGCCGCAGGACCCTGGATGCTCACCCCAAACCCTTTAGACCAAAGCCAGGTGCCCAGCCCCAACCAGAGAACACCATGAGCTGGTCATGCCACGAGACGTGGAGCTGTGCAGCCCCTTCCCCTCCTCCAGACCCCCAAGGGCTCCCCACCAAAGCCCCCCTTGTTGGCATTGCCCACCGCCAAGCACCCGGTGCCCCTTGGGCAGAGCATCCCGGCGGGCCGCATCCTGCCCGCAGCCGGCCATGTTGCCATGGAGAAGATTTCTGTGCCACCGGCGACACAAAGGAAATGGTGGCTGGGATGCAGCGCTAATGAGGAGGAGGAGGAGGAGGAGAGCGGGAAGAGGGCTCGCTTTCTGCCTGCCTTTCTTGCAGGAATCACAGGAGGAAACAACAACAAAGCAAACGGCACGGGCGAGGAGGGCTGAGCCCGCAGCTGAGCGTCTGCAGCCCAGCAGCACTGGTTCTCACTGGCTGCAGGTGTCCCTGAAATTGAGAAAGAACTTCTTCACACCAATGAGACCCAAACAAACCCCTCTGATGGATCCCACAGCTCATCCCTTCTCCCACCCTGTGCACCCGCCACGTCTTCGTGCCAGCCCAGGGATGTGGGGACCGAGCCAGCAGCAGCAGGGTGAGTGGCATCCCGGGCACCGCATCGCTGCCCCCGCCGTCACCGCAGCCCATTCGGGTTCATAAATTCTCATTTGCTCTATAGCGTTTGATTTTTGAGCATCTCCCAGACACTTCCTCACTTTACTACAATTGATGGGATCATGTGTAATTTGTAAATGATATTAAGTGAGGTAATAACACTCTGGGAACCGAGTGAAAATCATAAATTATTAAAAATTACTGCACTGAAATGTTACTACTTTGCTTTTGTACCTGACTGATGGCTCACACGCTGTCTTCTCTGCCCCCAAGACCTTCAAACCCACTCTTCTCCATCCATTACACCCACACGGAAACCCGATGGGTGAGCCAGAGGAGCAGCTGAGCCAGCACTTTCCTCTCAGCCTGAACTTGGGGAATGGTGTTAGAAAACTCTCACGTCTTTCCCAAGACCTGCACGGGAGATGACATGGCCACGCTACCGCTGGGTTAGAAACTCCTCTCTCTGCACCTTGCTCCCGATCTTTTCCCGTCGTAGAGCTCTACTTGTATTTCCAGTAAGACCATTGCACTGGCTGCCCTGTTTCCCAGTCCCTCCAGCACCAGCTGGCCCAGAAGTGGGGGACAGTAGCCTACCACCCATCACAGCAGAGACCCCCAGGTGGCTGCTGACATTCATGGTCCCCTCCCTGCAGCGTAAGCTGAATGGCAATGGCCATACCACAGCGGCATCACATCATGGCATCGGGGCAGAGCAGCATCCGTGGCACTGGGCTGGCAAAGCCGCGCTCCTCGGCACCCCGGGTGGGACAATTGGATTTTTCTAGGTGAAATTACATGAGAAACTGGTACCCAGGCCAGCAAGCACGATGCACCGGCTCTCCTGCACCACCCATGCAGGCGGATCACGACCCCAGAGCATTGCTCGGGGCTGCTGCAGGGTGTGGGCAGCCGGAGCTTGCCAGGCTCTCGGCGGAGGAACAGGCTCCTGCGTTTTTTAGGCTGATCCATGCAACCAGGAACCCCACGGACATAATGACTGTGTTGGTCTGAATGCAGAGACAGGCTGGGGGAACAGCTCCAAGCCTCGTCACGGCCACAGCTCTGCGAGGACCGGGTGTTATTTATAATTCACCTTATCACGTGCTGCTCAAAGGCAGGGGCTGGAAGGGGTTGGCTGCCAGCCTTTGGGGATGGGAACGGGATGGGAGAGGAGAGCAGTTCCCCCTCCCCAGGCTGGGGTGTGGGAGAAGCTCGTCACTCGGGCTCTGACCTACTCTGTGTGGCAAGAAGCAGCCCCCATCGATAGCAAAAGAAAGCAAAACTGCTCAATACAACCCAGTGGGCTGGGGGAACCCAAACCCTGTCGCTCAGCACAGCAGTCGGAGGCAATCTGGGAAGCAGGCTGCAGGCAATGATGACAAACCTCGGCTCCCATCTCCCCACTCCCTCCAACACAGGCTGGGAAGCATTGGGAGAGGAAAAACCTGCACTGGGGCAGCTTCTCCCCCAGCCTCCAGCATCCCAGCGATGCTGCTCCATCCTCAGCTGTAAAATCCTCCCCAAAACGAGCTGGTGAGCAGCCCCCGGGGCCAGGGCCATGGAGGGGTGCCAAGGGCAGCACCCCATGACGGGAGAAGTCTGTCAGAGGCAGGAGCGAGACACAAGCGAGGTTACAATAAAAATGTTTTGTCAGAACTTTTTTTTCTCCTCCAGAAAACAAGGTTTTTCCATCAAACTGTTTCTGGTTGAAAGCAATCTGCTTCCTTTGAACAGCTCTCCAGATCCAGCAGTTTGGGCCAAAAACTTGTCACTTTCGAGCCAGCTCTTTTCTCAGCTTTCAGCAGATTAGTTTTTACTTTCAGCAGAGGCATAAACCAGCCTCTGCCTGGCATCAGTTGGGTTATAAGCACGTAGCTATCCCAAGCATTATTATTTCCTGTGAATAAGTTATTTAAGATATTTCTTTTGCATTTTCCCCCTCGCCCTGTCGGGCAGCACCAGCTGGGGAACCACTGCTCATCCCAAACCTCTCGGTATTACCCCCAGACACCAACCAAGCTGGCTGTTAGAAATAAACATTTTACACCACAACTTCTCCTCTATTAAATAATCAGAAAATTCAGCTTTTCACTTTCTTTCCTCTGCACATCTCACCCAAAAAAAAGCCAAAACAAAGCAGCTGCCTCTAAGGGGGAAGCGGAGGTGGGGAAGGCAGGAGGGAGCTCCATTTCTGTGCCCAAAACGCATCACGCCACGTGTGACAAACGGGACCAGCACACTGCAGCAAAGGTCCAGAGACATCCTGCCCGTTCTAAACTGAGGCTGTCGGATCAGCGCAACAGCCTGTAGGCTATCAAATCCCATCTTTGGAAGCAAATTGCTTTTATAATTAATTTAATTATTATTACAGCGCCGAGTTTGTGTATCGGCTTAATAAACATAATCAGGTTTTACCCTCGGTCTCCTTCCCCTTCCCTTTGTGAGTCGGGGCAGCTTGGGGAGGGGAAACAAACCAGGCACAGGCTGAGTCGTGGCCGTTGCCCTTTGTACATTAAAACCGCATGTGTTTTAATTACCCTGCGAGTCGTCCCCTGCATTTGTGTCACCCGTGGCTCGGGGAGGAACTGGCCACCCCCTGACCCAGAAGATGCCAGGTTATTACCTTTTTATCAAGCAAACTTGTAACCCAAGCACAAAGACAGCGACTTGGTCTATGCGATTCGTTTTCCACGCGCCCGTGTTGATTGGCATTTATGATATTACCTCCCTTAATTTTTTTATTAATGAGATCCCATATCAGCTCTTCCATTACATCGCCCAGGATTGATGTCAGCCTGACAGGCCTGTAATTACCCACATTATCCCACTGACTTGTTGGCAATGCTGGCATGGCACTGGGTTTCCTACAGCCCCCAGAGCCTCCCTGGCCAGGGCACCCAGTGAGCCGCCGTGCCAGCACAGCCCAGCCCCTGCCGACAGCTCTCTGCTGGACTCGGCTCATGGGGCTCTCTGTCCTGTCATCTTATTAATTCCTAATTTCCAATTTGCAGGAGGAGAGAACCTTAGCCCTCCATCACGCTAGCCCAGCAATCACAGCAATGAGCCAAGTATCTCTGGACAGTCTTTAATTTATTTCCCGGCGCACACGGACACTGCTGAGAGACTTGATGGCACCAGCTTAAACATAATAAATTACTCAAGTACCAGAGATTAGTTAATAAAGTGTCAAGCGCCCGTAAAGTGCTGCTTTGTCAAAGATACAAAATATTCTTCTGTTTCTCCCAAGATAAATAGCTCCCGCAGAGGAGGGAGCACCCAAACTCCCACCGTGCTGCTGCCTCGCCAGCGGGCGCTCCCGGCACACGGCATCCCTGCTCCGGGACAGCTGTGCCAGATGGGGCCATGGTGCCAGGAGCTGGGCTGGCTTTCCCAACCTCTCCTCCTCATCCTCCTCGCTGGTTCCTCTGGTCTGTGCCCACTCACCATGATACTGTTCTGAGGGAGCATCCCCTTCTGCTTAAACAACGTGATGGTGAAAGGTCGTTACATATCAGCAAGATCTGGTCAAGTTTATAGTCTAAAATAGATATTATAATGAGACTTGAGGTGTTGAAACTTTGCAATAGGGTAGACAAGGTAGTGATGTTGGAATAAACCAGTGTTGTGGAGACAGAAGTGTTAGAAACAGGCCAAGAGATGAACTGAGCAGGTGCAGAAGAAAAATTCAACTAAAGGGCACGGTGAGGAAAGTTTCTATGCTCACCACACGAGCCCCAAAGACCACCAGTATGTGTGTGAAAAGGACATTTACATAGATTAATAAGTACTTGGAAATGTAATGAATACATTAATAATCTCTTGGAAAAGTAATGAATACGCATGTTTTGATGGCATAAAGCTTTTGCAGAGGGATAAGTTGGTATGCACAACAGGTTGCACAAGTAAAGGTGGCCTGAGAGTCCCACAGAGCGCTGCAGCATCCCCCAGCCCCGCTCCATCACCTCCCCACGCCGGGACCCCGCAGCAGCAGGGAGGGTGGCACGGGAGAGGTTTCAGAAGGCTGCTCAGCCAGAGCGTTGGCCAAGCTGAATACAGCCACACGTGGTTTTCCTCTGGCCCTGCAGTGTTGCTAAGCAATGGGAAGAGCAAAAGCGAGAGCAAGCCCAGCCTGCCCTGCAGACGCAGAGAAATCCCGCTGGGCTGGAAAGCGACGCCTCAGCCCGCCAGCTTTGCAGGGTCCCCACATCTCCCCACACCCCTCAGAGCCTGTGGCGGGTGTTCCCCCTCATGGTGGGGAAAGGGACCCCGCTGCTGAGCCTGATTTCCATCCAGGCTTCAAACTCCCTCCGTTTGGATCAATTAGAGTATCGACAGGGACGCGCTGTGGATCAAAACTGCCACCCCTGTGTACACGGTCTGTGCCTCCCAGTCAATAATCCTTGTCGGAAAGATCTGGCGTGTTTGCTCGATACAACCTTTGGGGCTGGGGAAACCACCAGGGCTTGAAAAAACCCGTTTGAAACAGGATTTCCTTATTTAAGCCTTGGCACAATAATGGAGTCCTTTTCCTGCTGGTGTTTCCTCCGTTGCACTGAGGGAGAGCGGTGCTGGCTCAGAGGCAGAGTCCTGCTCCTCCTCAGCACTAATAACCCGCTAAGGAGCAACCCTGGGGAGGAGGGATACGTGGGGAGCCAGGCATGCTGCCACCCCACGTGTGAAAGCAGAGGGTGGTGAGCACAAAACCACTGCTCTTGGATCTTTACACAGGGTTATGACTGTGGTTGAATCCCCAGAATTGTCCCCCAGGGGTTCCCCATGGGTTGAGCAGCACTCAGTGGGACAAGGTTGGACAATGAGGAGGTTGGGTCCAGCAAGGACCAGGTCAGATCTTTGGCACCCAGACAAGAGAGGCTAAACCCTTTGCAGAATCACAGAATGGTTTGGGTTGGAAAGGAGCTTAAAGATAATCCAGTT
>NW_010291888.1:5014-7110 GCF_000700745.2 Antrostomus carolinensis | reverse complement strand
GATGGAGAGCTGTGCTGGGGATCCCTGCCATGCCCCACACAGGAATGCAGCACCCAGGAGCTCAGGGGTGCAGCATCCCATGGGAACGGACAGGGCATTCCCGTGGGAGTGGGGAGCACAGCACCCCAGGAACCACCAGAGAATGTAGGAACAAACCTTTTATGTGCACAGAATCTGTGGGGAAAGGCAGATTATTCAGGAGTTTAAGAAATGTTCCCTTGCTGCTCGGGTGCTCCTGGGAAAATCTGGTCCGACATATGCAGGCAATTAATCCGGTGTCAGAAAAAACCAAACCAAACAAAAGCAGAGAGAAAACACGGCCCCAGCTGACACTGTTTGCGGCAGGCTCAGGGAAGCAGGAGCTCTGCCCAAACAAGTCCTGCTGCTATTTAGAGTTCTCAGTCCCAAGACTTCTTGGGCAATGCTACGTTAGGATTGCTTCTGAACTCAATAATCCCGAGCAGATTAACAAACCCCCGGATCAGATTAGCACCAAAACAACCAACTGTGGCACCTGGAGAATTTCAACCGTGTTTTTGAGTAAACTCCACCCAGTTACACCAGAATCTGCAATTCCCTCGTGTACATCTTTGCATGCCCTCAGTAGTTTGCGGAGTCTATTTACCACATCTAAGACCAATTTCCTTCCCTTCAGTTGCTTTGAAGATAATTGAAGGTCCCTGCATTGTCTGCTTGCGAATGTAAAAGCCGGCTAATGCCGAAATCGATGCTCCCCAGTTAATGTGGCCTCTCCGGCGGCATCGAGCGGTGTAACACAGCCCGGGGCGGCTGGATCAGCAGATCTGTGCTGGCCAGCACTTTGTTAATCAGAGCAGAGCCCTCGACCCTCAGACAGCACCAACCCGATTGAGTTGTTCAGTGGGAATTAAATATGTAACAGCGAAGGTTGCGCTGTTGCACAGCGGTGAGATCCCTCTCTATGGATTTTCCCAAACCTGGGCAGAATTCCATGGGAAGGATTGGTTTTCCACATCAAGCCACAAAGACCAGTCATTCTTTGTTTCCAGACAAAGAAGATACATATCAAATTTAGTTACTGCTGATATTATTAGTATCAGAGCCTAAAGGCTTTTATCGACATCTGTGCCGGGCACCGCGTGGTGATGGAGAGACAAACGGAGAACGTCCCGGAGAGCTCGTGATGACACCGGGCAGGGAAAGGCAGGCGGGGGTTGTAGGACCGGTGACACTTATAATTTAGTTTTGTCACTTGCAAAACATAAATAAAATGGGAAATTATCCAAGGTTCTTTGCAGGCGTGGAGCGCAAACATCCCCGTGGGATGGCAGCGGGGCACGGCCACCCAGTACCAGCCCCCCTGGGGAGGCAGCAGCCCCAGGCAGAGCTGACGGAGAGCTTAGATCTCGAGAAAACAGAAATCCTCTGCAGGCTTTGAAAGGCAGAAGAAAAAAACACAAAAGCAACCACCTTTGGGGAGCTGAGCTGCCATGAAAGAAAAGCTTTGAGAGGGAGGAAGGAGCAGAAGTGTCAGCCTGAAAATGGATTGATTTGTGCCACGGTCCATAAAACAAGTGACCCTGGTGTGAAGCTGAAACAGGGGGTGGGTTTGGTGTTTAACTCGTGGGCTCTCTCCATACGTGTCCTTCTCCTCTGCTACCTGTGCACCAAGCGGGATCACACCGAGCCCTCCCACACCTCCTCAGCCAGGATGGAAATGCTGCTCAGTGCCAATTACCACCATTCTCCTAATTATTCACTCCCTGGGTGCCCAGAGCAGCCCCCAGAGCCTCCCTGTCACACTTTCCCAGGTGCTGGCTTACATCAGCACGGAGCTTCATTCTTTTATAACTTCCATAAAGTTTATTGTGCAGCAATGAAAACTCATTATTTCACCCGAGCTGCTGGATCAGGATGATCCACCGGGCGCTTTTACGAGGCCGCTCAGCAGACCTGTAACAAGCAGCTCCCTTTTATTGAGTCACCGGCCAAAGGAACGCGCCCATCACCGCTGCACAGGGCCTCCTCCCATGGCAAATCACTGGTCCCCTTCTCTTCAGGTGGGCTGAGCCCTGCCATGTCTTTCCCTGGGGGATTCTCCACCCCACCACCCGCTC
>NW_010291888.1:4625-4996 GCF_000700745.2 Antrostomus carolinensis | reverse complement strand
GGAGGGAGCCGCTCTTTCCCCTCTCCCTGCTGTGGCATTTGCAATCGCGGGCACAGGTAGAAGGAAGACGCAGAAGAGCGCTTAGACACGGGACATACAACTTTAATGATGACCCAGGCTGACCCAGCTCCTTTCGCATTTGTACATCCCTGTTCTCAGCAATAACACCCTTGTCCTTGGATGACTACGCTCAAAGGTTTAGAAAGTACAAAAGCAGCGCAGGAGCTAATTGTATTCCTAAAAGACACTTCGAATCAGAAGATGAGTTCAGCTCGGTTTTAATTATGCAGAGAAACCTGCCGGAGCTCCCTGGAAGGTGGTAATGTTTTAGCAGCAGCTGGCTGGAGGGATGGAGCGGGGAAGGCCGGGGG
>NW_010291888.1:0-4574 GCF_000700745.2 Antrostomus carolinensis | reverse complement strand
GCCCTGCCGCCGGCTCTGCCGCCGCTGCAGCCCGTTGGGGAGCGTTGTCTATCTCTGCTATTTATAAACCCAGGACTCGGACTGTGTCATTATCTCACAGCTCAATATTTACACAGCACTGACTGGAGCCTCCTATAAACCCCAGCAGCGAGAGTCCCACACACAGCAGAGCCTCAGGGAAGCCAACCGTGCCACCCACCGCAATCCCACCAGTGTGCAGACCCCGGGATGTCACAGAGAGCTTGGCACACCAGGAGCACGCCACAGAGATCATAGAATCATAGAATGGTTTGGGTTGGAAGGGACCTTAAAGATCATCCGGTTCCAACCCCCCTGCCATCAGCAGGGACACCTTCCACTAGACCAGGTTGCTCAAAGCCTCATCCAACCTGGCCTTCAACACTTCCAGGGAGGAGCAGCCACAGCTTCTCTGGCTAACCTGGGTCAGTGTCTGACCACCCTCACAGCAAAGAATTTCTTCCTAATATCCAATCTAAACCCCCCCTCTAATCTAAACCTAAACCTCATCCCTCCCATTAGCTCTCATCAGTGTCATTACTGTCATTGTCCCTGCACATCTCAGTGGTCCCTGCCCATGCCACCCTGAGAGCGGGCACAAGGGAGCAGCGAAGCAGGACAAGGTGGAGGGAACCCAAACCGTGGAAAACCAATGGTACTGAAAGAAAATGTACAAGACATCCCTTCTGCTCTCCCATCCCTGCAGAGCTCAGTGTGGCAGGGTGCCAGCCATCCCTTTGCTGTGTGCCAGGCAAAGCTGGGCAGGCACCGGGAAAACGGCAAGGAAAAGGGAATTGTGAGAAGCTCATGGCTGGTGAGGGCACAAGGGGACAGCCCGGCTTCAGGGGAGTTTTTCTTCCTTAGGAAGGAAAAACCTTCTTGCAGCCTTTCCACACTTAGAAGGGGCCTATAGGAATTATGGGGGCAAAGTTTTTAGCAGAGCCTCTAGCAATAGGACAAGGGGTGATGGTTTTAAACTAGAAGTGAGATTTAGACTAGATAGAAGGAAGAAATATTTTACAATAAGGGTGGTGAGACACTGGCACAAGTTGCCCAGAGAGGTCATAGAAGCCCCAGCCCTGGAAACACTAAGGTCAGGTTGGACGGAGCTCTGAGCAACATAATCGAGTTGAAGATGTCCCTGCTCACTGCAGGGGGGTTGGACTGGATGGCCTTGAAGGGTCCCTTCCCGCCCAAACAATGCCATGGTCCTGTGATCAACTTCTGGAGCCTGGGATCCCTCAGGAAGGGATTTCAGCTCAGCCAAGGTGCTTGGTCCCAGCTGCACTTGGGGTGCCAATGGGTTCAGCTGCCTCTGGGCTTTTCTTTGTGTGTCTCTCTGGAACCACAAAAGCGTTTGTAACCTCCATCTTCTCCTCCTTGGGCCAGTGAACAGCTGCTTAACAAAATGGATGTGCACAGAGCAATAATTTTGCTGCATTACTTAATATAGCTCTCAGCTAAAGATATAATTGAGTTGGTTAACTAATCAATCTCTCCAGAAGCATAGATTTCATTTTGGGGCCCATTTACCAGAAAAAAATAATAAAAATAGAAAGGCGGCGAGTGGAAAGCGGTAGCAGCAGGGCCTGGGGATGCTGGAACCAAGGTCTGCACCTTTACTGGAAAGGTTCTCCAAAAAAAGTCACATGAGCAGAGTCAACCCTTGCTGTGACCTCCTGGGTGGCCAAAGCCACCAGTGCTGGGTGCTTGGGACCCATCTGTCATCCATGGACTCACCAAATCCATTCACAAAAGCCCTGGGAGAGCTGCTGTTAAAAGCTTCCAGAAATAACCCCCTGAAGCATCTCTGACTCAAGCCATCTAATTCAGGCTCAGGATTGATCCTCCTCCGACTGTTGTTTCACGGTGTTAAAAGCAAGATTGATTGTAAATTTATGTTGTAAAAGTGCATCATTATTTCAGCACATTAATGCAGCGCCTTTCTGTGCAAATTGATGTTATTTTTATGATGTTGTTTATGGGCTTGAATAATCGGATTGATTCTTAATTTCTAAGGCACTGGTGGGAACACGGGAGGAGACTCGGAACCAGACTCCACTCCAGCATCTCCACACAGGTCAGTGGAGGGAGGGGAGGGATTGGGATCCAGTCCCAACACCCAGATGTGGAACGGGTGGAGGCTGTGGAGCATCTGCAGGGATCTCCACACAGGTCTGCGGAGTGAGGGAAGGACTGGGATCCAGTCCCAACATCCAGATGTGGAATGTTGGAGGCTGTGGAGCATCTGCAGGGACGGGCTCCTCATCACCCTGATCTGGAGGGTCTGGGTTTGCTGTGGCTGAAGCTGCTTTGGGATCACTCCCTGGTGACTTGGTGGCCATGGGACATGGGAAGCAGCAAAGAGCTGGATGCAGTGATGGCCTGAAGGGGCTCAGCTGCCTGCAGAGCCAGCATCTGCCCGCGGCCAGAAATCCCAGACAGCAAATATTCCTGAGTATTCCAGTGCTGGAGAGGCTCTTCCCCCCCACAGACCCCCTGGTCAGCTCCAGAGAGGGAGCACACCAGGTCCTCCCTTGCCTGTGCCTGGTCCTGCCTTGAGCTGTGCCAGGAGCTCCAGAGGAAGGGACAGAGGGGTGACCGAGCACACCCTCGCAAGTGCCATCCCCTCGTTTTAATTGATTTCCAGATGTACAGGCAAATCCTGCCAAAGTGTCAGCCATGAATAATTAATTCCCATGAACCCGAGCCCAGATCTCCTCGCTGGGGGGCTGTTCCCCTCCATTTCCTATCGTGTTTTCCCTCCGCTTCTTCTTCGAGCCAAGATATGACAGACACAGAGGGTGAGAAGCGGCTGCTTCTGCAGAAGAACTTTGTTACGAGGCCATTTAAATCACTCTAATTACTCCAGAAACACACCATTAACTTTACCAATGAGGTCTGCAGAGGGGAGAAAGGGGAAAAATATATATATATATATATATACACACACACATCTAATGTATTTTATGCAGCTTACAGGAATAATGCAGAGGAATAAGACAAGGGCAGAGAGAAATAAACAGGCACTGTAATGTCCTGACATTAGGAATTCAGAATTCATTAGAAAAGCATTGATTGCCACAGACTGATTTAGCACAGAGCATGATTCTTGGGAATACAGTAGAGCCCTCAGAACTGCATTGTAATTCAGAACTACTTTTTTTTTAAGAATAACAAGGAATAGCAGTACTGCAGGGAGTTATCTGAAGCACGGCTCCCGCTCCCGGCAGGATTGTGTCCCGCTCAGAGGTGTGAGCTCAGCCGGAGGCCAGGGCTGGTGCTTGGCAGACGTCAGCTGGGCTTTCCCAACTCAGCAAAAACCACCTTCTGCTTCCTAGGACCAGCCTAGATCCTGTATAATCCAAGGGAAATGTCCCTCTGGCCAGCACCCATCCCAAAGGACAAGGGCAGTTCTCCAGCTGGAAACGAGGTTCCAGCTGCTCTTCGTGTTTCATTATTTGTGCAAAAGGTGAAATAAAAATGAACTGTCCTGCTCAGTCCTTTCCTGGGGACTGTGGTTCAGGCCGGCCCCTGTGTGGGTCGTTATTTCCCAGGAACGTTCCCGGTGTCTGGGAGGCAGCTCCAGGCTGTGTCCCCAGCACAGGACACAGAGCAGGGGGACACTGGCTTCCTGCTCTTCCAAACATCACTAATCATTGCCAGGCCATACCCCGGCGCTCTAAATGGCCTTTTCGAGAGCTTTAGACACAAGTTTCCCCATCAAAATCCCCCTCTGAGCATTTGCTGGTCAGCGCTGGCTGCTTCCAGTATACCAGTAAGGCTGGGCAAGCTGGGACCTGCTTCCCCATAGTCTCCCAGTTGCCTCCCCAGCACGGCACTAGTGGTGCCAAACCGAACCTCACTTCCTCACATCCCATTTTCAATCTGGGATTGTGAGGTGTGCTAATGAGCATCATTTTTCTATATGTTCCCTCACTGTTAATTACTCCTCTCCCACATTCGGCATCCCACCATTAATTAATGTGCTTTTTGGCATCAGCACATCCCAGCAGCGAGGAGATCTGTACAAAATAACAACGGGCTTTTGTAAAAGAAAGAAATCCCCAGGCACCAAGAGAAGTTGGGGAGGGACCCAAACAACCCCGAGAAGATGCTGCCTTCACCCAGGAGTGAGGAGAACACTAGGAAAGGCTTCGATCTGCCTCTGCCACAGGAGCTGCCACGCTCTGGAGAGGGAAACCCTGGGCAGGGGGTGTCTGCTGGGGCAGGAGAGGGTTGGGCAGTGCCCCCACACCCTGCACTGCCAGCTCTGTGCATCCACTGCTCACACCAACACATCCAGCTCTCCCAAAAAGGGCTCGGTTGGGGCCAAACAACCTGTTTCTTACCAGTGGAAACACCCCCGGGCTTGTTTGTGTTTTGCCCTTGAGCTGCCTCTAAATATTTGGGGTCGTTTTTTCTTTGTTTGGAAACAAAGCAGAAATCCCCTTCAGGCCAGGGAGAGGGAGATGCTCCAGCTCCTCAGCCAGAAATCCCAGGGAAAACCCAGAGCCAAGGTCGCCTATCCCCCCCCCACCCCGTTTCAGGGCACC